>NC_053393.1:502627254-502877339 GCF_905171765.1 Bufo bufo | reverse complement strand
CTGCATCCGGAGATCTTCAGGCAGCTAGTTCACAGATGGGGTATGCCAGAAGTGGATCTCATGGCAACCAGGTTCAACGCCAAGGTGATGAGGTTCTGTTCCCTCTACAGGGAAGACAACCCCCTGGCGATAGATGCTCTGTCAATACCGTGGAGGTTCAGGCTGGCTTACATCTTCCCTCCCTTTTCCATGATACCGAGGGTATTGATGAAAATCCGTCAGGATCAGGCCTCGGTAATAGCCATCATACCGTTTTGGCCCAGAAGATCCTGGTTTACCCAGCTCATTCAGATGAGTCGGGGACAATATTGGAGACTCCCCCCGGAGCAGACCCTGGTGTCGTGGGACACTCACCTCTGCCTAGATCTGCACAGGTTCAACCTGACAGCCTGGAGGTTGATCAGTCCCTTCCCAACATAGAAGGGCTTTCCGAGTCGGTCCTGAGAACTTTGTCGCATTCCCGAGCAGAGTCTACAAAGAAGGCCTACTCCAGGATCATGAGAATCTTCGAGGCATGGTGTGATTCCAGACAGGTGGCGTCTGCAGATCCGCCCCTTCCTGCGATACTTCAATTTCTTCAGGATGGATTAGATAGAGGCCTATCTCCAGCTACCTTGAAGGTACAGGTTTATGCCATCTCGGCCTGTCTCAACAGGCCACATTCTCGGGGCCCACTCATCAAACGCTTCCTGAAGGGAGCTGAAAGACTAAAGCCTACTATACTGAAACCTATCCCCCAGTGGGATCTTTCAGTAGTGCTCAGGGGGCTAGCATCTCCCCCCTTCGAGCCCTTGGAGGAGGTAAATTTTAAATTTTTGACTTTAAAGATGGTCTTTCTTCTGGCTATAGCTTCAGCCAAAAGAGTTTCTGAATTGCAGGCTTTCTCCGCAATTCACCCGTACATTATTTTTCTACAGGATAGAGTACTCCTGAAGTTTTTACCTTACTTCAGGCCTAAGGTGCCTACTTTCCAGAACATCAATCAGGTAATATCTTTACCAGTTTTGTTTACAGCCTCCTCCTCTGATACTCCAGCTAGAGACCCGCTGGATATTTCAAGATGCCTCCAGATCTATGTGGATAGATCTAGTGAGTTCAGGATAGATGAGAATCTTCTTATCCTGTTTGCCGGTAAGTCTAAAGGCCGTAAAGCGTCTAAAGCCACCATTAGTCGCTGGATCAAGGAGGCCATTATGGAAGCTTTCGTCTCCCAATCCTTAGGTCCTCCTGAGTTTGTGAGGGCCCATTCTACTAGGGCGGTCTCCACCTCGGTTGCGGAGAAAAGACTCCTCCCCTTAGAGTTGATCTGTAAGGCGGCCTCCTGGAGCTCTGAGTCAACCTTCATCTCCCATTATAGGATAGATGCTAGGATGGCAGAGTTTCCGGCTTTTGGGCAGACTGTTCTTAGTTCTGCCAGGCATGAGGACCCTCCCTAGGGGATTCTTCTTGCTATCTCCCCATCTGTGCTGCTGTTGAGGACGTAAGGGAATCGTTAATTTCTAACGATAATTTGTTTTCCCTTAGTCCGAACAGCAGCACACAAATATCCCACCCTAAATACATTATGCTTGTTAAAAACACGGTGGGCTGGGGGGTGATCTCCTCCCTTTCAGGGAGCTGAAGATCGTTTATTGGTTCTTGGGCTCATTAAAATTCCGACGGTCCTACCAGTCCACAGGGGCAGTTAACCCCATCTGTGCTGCTGTTAGGACTAAGGGAAAACAAATTATCGTTAGAAATTAACGATTACTTTACATTCCCCATATGTCTACTTCATGTTTGGATCATTTTGTAAATGCCATTTTATTTTTTGGGGAGGTTAGAAGGCTTACAAGTTTAGAAGCAAATCTTAAAATTCATAAAACATCTCCAAACCCCAATTTTTTTCAGGACCAGTTCAATTACGAAGTCACTTTCTGGGGCTTACAGATTAGAAACTACCCATAAATCGCCCCATTTTATAAACTACACCCCTCAAGCTATTCAAAACTGATTTTTAAAACTTTGTTAACCCTTTAGGTGCCCTACGAGAAATAAATAAAAATGTGAATGACATTTTTAAATTTCACTTTTTTAAACAGATTTAAAATTTTTATCTTTTTTTTTTTTTCTGCAACACATCAAGGGTTAACAGCCAAACAAAACCAATCTATTACCCTGAATCAGGAGTTTATAGAAACACCCCATATGTGCTCAAAAACTGATGTATGGGCGCACAGCATGCTTCAGGGTGGAAGGAGCACCATATGACTTTTGGAGAGCGGATTTAGCTGGAATGGTAATTGGGAGCTATGTCGCATGTGAAGACACCCTGAGGTGGCCCTACAGTGGAAATCCCCAAAAAGTGACCCTATTCCAGAAACTAGACCCCTCAAGGAATATTTCAAAGTGTGTAGTGAGCACTTTGACGCACAGAATTAGGAAACGCTTGGCTGTGAAAATAAAAAATTAGAGTTTTTTTTCCAGAAAAAGTTGCTTTACACCCACATTGTTTACTTTCACAAGGGGTAACAGGACAAAATGCACCCCACATTTTGTTCCCAATTTTCCCCCGAATACGCCAACACCCCATATGTGCTCAAAAACTGATGTATGGGCGCATGGCAGGGCTCTAGAGTCAAACAGCTAAATATGGATTTTGCTGACCTGAATTGGCAGACATGTATTTTAGGTGCCATGTCGCATTAAATAAATTCCTGAGGTCCCCATAAATAAAAAGAAAAACCTCAACAAGTGACCCCATTTCGGAAAGAGCACCCCCGTACGAACATTTTAAGTGGTTGGTCAAAAGGGTACTTTTCAGCAAACAGGTGACACAGAAGACATAAATACTTGGAAAGCACATATTTGTGAAAAAAAATTATTACTAGCAGACCCCAATTTTTTTCCCCACAAGGGGTTAAAGGAGAAAATAGACCCCAGGTTGTGTTCCCCTTTTTTTCTCACCATTCAGGAAACACCCCATATGTCCTTGTAGCCTGCTGTATGGGCGCACAGCAGGCAAATGGCAAAATATGAATTTTGCTGACAGGCCTGAATTGGCAGACATGGATTTTAGGTGCGATGTCGCATTAAATAAATTCCTGAGGTCCCCAGAAATGAAAAACCCCAAGAAGTGACCCCATTTTGGAAAGAGCATCCCCGTACGAACATTTTAAGTGGTGGAAAGGGTACTTTTCAGCAAACGGGTGTCTCACAGTAGAGAGAAATACTAGAGAAAACATTTCAAAGCACACATTTGTAAAAATGAAAAATTACTAGCAGACCCCAATTTTTCACTTTCACAAGTGGTTAAAGGAGAAAATGCACCCCAGTATATGTTCCCCATTTGCTCCCCTTTTTTCAAACACCCCATATGTGCTTGTAGCCTGCTGTATTGGCGCACAGCAGGTCTCTAGAGGCAAAGTGCAAAAACAGTTTTTTTGCAGGCCTGAATAAACAGACATGGATTTTAGGTGCCATGTCACATTAAAGAGGACCTTTCACTAGAATAAAAAATCTAAACTAAGCATACAGACATGGAGAGCGGTGCCCAGGGATCTCCCTGCACTTACTATTATCCCTGGGCGCCGCTCCGTTCTCCCGGTATAGGCTCCGGTATCTTCATATGTTCGGCTCAACTAGGTGGAGCCTGCTGGCGTCTCCTTCTCCCAGGCTGTAGCGCTGGCCAATCGCAGCGCTCAGCTCATAGCCTGAGAGGTTTTTTTTTCTCTCTCAGGCTATGAGCTGAGCGCTGCGATTGGCCAGCGCTACAGCCTGGGAGAAGGAGACGCCGGCAGGCTGCACCCAGTTGAGCCGAACATGAAGATACCGGAGCCTATACCGGGAGAACGGAGCGGTGCCCAGGGATAATAGTAAGTGCAGGGAGATCCCTGGGCGCCGCTCTCCATGTCTGTATGCTTAGTTTAGATTTTTTATTCTAGTGAAAGGTCCTCTTCAAATACATTTCCTGAGGTCCCCAGAAATGAAAAACCCCAAAAAGTTACCCCATTTTGGAAAGAGCACCCCCGTACAAACATTTTAAGGGGTGGAAAGAGCACTTTTGTTTTGACTTAACAGTTGTCTCAGAGATATAAAGTGGAAATATTACAGGGAGCATAAAGGATGAAATTAAATTAGAACTCCATGGATGAGTGGTATATTCTGAAACACTCCTGCATGCACAGGCCAGGTTTTTCAGGGCAGGTTTCGCAGTGGTAAATGGGGTCTTTCCTTATCATCCTTTTGAAACACACCATGCATCTTTTTGGGGTCCTTCCCTTCCTTGCTGTCTGGGGGACTTGACCTGGAAAATGTTGCCCTGGTACGACATGGGCACCATGACTTCCTGAAGTACTGGGACCCTCCCCGGCCTGGGTTTGAAGAGTTAGGGCCTTGATTACCACCTCTTGGAACTGAAGGAAAGTTCCTCTGTGGCCTGAAGATTAAAATATGTACGCATTGCACATTGCCATCTGTACAATGTGTATGGCCAGCTTTTTCTACCACACTTTAGTTTTTCATGTGGCACTGTAGGGCTGCATAAGTTGATTTGCAAGATCCACCCCTCCCATGTGCCTGTTGTAATCAAGGATGCAAACTGGTTTGGGAACAGTGGATGTGGTACCTCGTACAGTGGCAGGGGAGCTGGCATTAGTGTAAATGGTGGTCAGTACAAGGACGTCCCTCTTGTCCTTGTACTTAACCACCAGCATGTTCTCATGGAGGAGAGCCCTACTTTCACCCATTCTCAGTGGTTGCCCTACCAGGGATTTAGGGAGGCCTCTCTGATTTTTGCACACTGTGCCGCAAGCCACAGTACCTCTGGCAGTTAGGGACCTGAATAGTGGTAAGCTGGTATAATAGTTATCCACATAGAGGTGGTAACCCTTATCCAGCAGTGGGTGCAGTAAGTCCTACACAATCTTCCCACTAACTCCTAGGATAGGGGGGCATTCTGGGGGATCTATACTGGAATCCTTCACTTCATAAACGCAGAACTTGTAGGTGTACCTGGAGCTACTCTCACAGAGTTTGTATATTTCTATGCCATACCTTGCCCATTTGTTACGCAGGTACTGGCATAATCTAATCCTCCCTTTGAACAGTAATAGGGACTCATCTACACTAAAAATTTTCTCTGGGTTGTACACCGCAGCAAACTTGGTGCTGAAGTGGTCAATGACAGGCCTAACTTTGAACAGACTGTCAAATATTGGGTCGTTTTGGGGTGGGCACTGTGCACTGAGTTTACCTCACCAACTTTTTCGAGTACTTCGTAGGGCCCCTGCCACCTAGCCAGGAACTTACTGTCCACTGTTGGTACCAAAACCAAAAACTGATCTCCCGCGTTGAAGATCCGGACCCGAGCCTGCCGATTATAGACCCTACTCTGGGCTCGCTGGACTGCTTCCGTGTCTTCCCTAGCAAGCGGCAACACTGTCTCCATGCGCTCTTGCATCTGAGTGACATATTCAATTACACTTTTAGACGGTGTGGGTTGTTGTTCCCACGCCTCTTTGGCTATGTCCAACAGACCGCGAGCAGTGGCGTCGCCAAGGGGGTCCAAAGGGGGCCATGGCCCCCCATACATCACGCTGTGCCTCCCCATGTGCCCCCCAACTGAGCAGCTCGGGGGGGGGGGGGCGCAGGGCACAGGGAGGTGAGCGCTTCCATTACGCTCATCTCCATAGTCATCTGTATAGTCGTCCTCAGGACAGTGATACAGATGCCTTTGCTAGTGCGGCGGGGCAGGGGAGAGAGAGGCGTGTCCCTTCCCCTTCCTCTGATAGGCTGCAGGCACTAGTCAGGCAGCCTATCAGAGGCCGGCACAGGCGGCGTGATTATATCATCACGCCGCTTGAGCCGTACAGCGCAGGGCACAGGCCGGAAGAGGCATGCATCGCTGACATGGAGGTAAGTATAAGTGTTTATTTTTTTTTATATGTACAATTGTTTTACAGGCACATTAGGGGGGTTCTTGTTACTGGCACATTGGGGGGGCTCTAAGCTCTTGTTACTGGGCTGGCACATGATGGGGGGCTCTTACTGGCACATGGGGGGCTCTTGTTACTGGCACATTGGGGGGGCTCTTGTTACTGGCACATGATGGAGGGACTCGTTACTGGCACATGATGGAGGGACTCGTTACTGGCACATGATGGGGGGGCTCTTGTTACTGGCACATGATGGGGGGGCTCTTATTACTGTCACATGGGGGGTTCTTGTTACTGGCAAATGATGGGGGGGCTCTTGTTAATGGCACATGATGGGGGGCTCTTGTTACTGGCACATGATGGGGGGGCTCTTATTACTGTCACATGGGGGGGTTCTTGTTACTGGCAAATGATGGGGGGGCTCTTGTTAATGGCACATGATGGGGGGCTCTTGTTACTGGCACATGGGGGGGGCTCTTGTTACTGGCACATGATGGGGGACTCTTGTTACTGGCACATGATGGGGGACTCTTGTTACTGGCACATGATGGGGGACTCTTGTTACTGGCACATGATCGGGGGGGCTCTTATTACTGGCACATGATGGGTGGTTTATTACTGGCACATGATGGGGGGGCTTATTACTGGCACATTATTGGGGGCACTTATTCCTGGCTCATTATTGGTGGGCACTATAGGGGCATCTACTGAGACCACAAAGAAGGGGTATTTTATATGGGGGGCTCTGTACAGTAGCATTTTATACTGGGACACATTATGGTGGGTACTATGGGGAAGGGGGGAGATGAGTACTATGGGGGCATTTACTGGGGGCACTATATAGGGGTATTTTATACTGGCACATTATGGGGGCACTATGGGGACATTAGCTCAACTGGGGGCATTACAAGGGGGTAATTTTTGCACTGTCATATTATAAGGAGAATTATTTCTACTGGGGGGGGGCATTATGGTGGGCTTTATTACTCCCCCATGGTATGAGCCCCCTAGTAGCAGCACCATCCTCTCCCTGCTCTGCTATCCCTCTGCCCCTTCTCCAAATCCTTATTATGAAATCTTTCTCATTAGGATAAAACACCACATCAGATCTGCCGAGCCCCCCAGCCAAAGTGTTGAAGTGTTGTCCGAGATCCCCAAGGGCCAAGTCAAGTAATTGTACGTTTTCATGTGAAATATTATGTTATACACATATAGCATACACTGTGCCACACAATATACAGTATACCTCTACATTGTGGAGTCTGTTCTATAAGCACCATTGTTTTGTGGCGGCAGACAGAAAATTATCTGGAAGTGCCCCTCCCGAGACCAGGCTCTGGATCCGCCACTGGTCTGGACCGCTCACAGGAGTGTACATTTCTTCTAAACTGTAATCCGTATCCTCTGACCTGCATAAATCTGCGCTCGCTCGGTAACAACTAACAGGTAGTGCCTGTAGGCTGTAGCCTGGCCCTGTTACCGAAGCTAGCTGAGTGGTGTAAGGTTAAGGTACTAGTAGAGATGAGCGGCCGCTGAATCCTGATTTAAAGTAAAAGTTACTGCAGGATATGGATTACAGTTTAGAAATGTCAAATGTACACTCCTGTGAGCGGCGGGGAGGGGGATCTGTGGATGACACTGTTATAGAGAGGTAGATCTGTGGATGACACTGTTTTATATGGAGGGGGATCTGTGGATGACACTGTTATCATTGGCATACAATGAGTGGCTGTAGCCATAGTTAGTATCCAGGAGTTCGCCCCGATGGGGACAGTCGGCCCTTATGTGGCCAGGCTCCTGACACCGCCAGTAGACCATCGGAGCTAAGTCTGCAGGGGGTAGATCCCGAGTGGGTTTTGCTGGCACCAGACGCCTGGTCTGAGGTGGAGATTTCCGGGGTTTGACTGCCCCCCTCCCAAAAGAACCCCCCTGTAGATTCCTGGTAGCCTCATAGCGCTCCATCAGGTCGACCATCTCAAGGGCATTACCAGGAGACACCTGGCCGATCCAGTGTTGGAGAGGGTACGGCAAAGCCCTCCAGAATACATCAGCCAACAGATGGTCCAGCATAGCAGTGGAACTCAGCATGTTAGGCTGCAGCCATTTTTGCAATCGGAGTAACAGATCATAATACTGAGGTCTCACAGGTTCAGCCAGGTTAAACTCCCACTGATGCACCCGCTAGGCCCGGACCAACACATTCACCCCGTCTTGCCAGAATCTCACCCTTTACTGTCATGTAATCGGCCGCTTCATCGTCCGGTAAGTCGAAAAACACCTGCTGGAGTCCAGATGCCAGGAATGGAGCGACGACCTCAGCCGATTGATCTCGGGGTAGCTTCTCCCTCATGGCCACCTTTTCGAGCATTGCCAGATAAGTCTCGACGTCGTCTGTGGGGGTCATCTTAGGGATCGCCGAACAGACAGCTTTCCGGGCATCGTGGACGTTCTGGGATGCTCCTGCCACTTGTAAAGCCATCAAATGCTGCAATAGCAGCTGGTTGGTTTCCTGCTGCTGCTTATTAGCCTCCCACTGCTGCAAGTTAGCATCCACGAGGGCTTTCATGACAGCTTCCATTTTGTCAAGGGACAGGGGTTGTAATGTCGCTGGTTTAATGTAAGACATACAACCGTGCCCGGAAAAACAAAAAAATTTTAGCCTTCAGGCCAGCCTCACTGCGCTGCACGCATCCTCCACCAATTGTTGGGATTCTCTCTGGTAGACAGTTTAGCGGATGCAGTATAGAATTAACAACAAAGTCTTCGAATTAAACAGTTCAGTGTTTATTCACACATTAAATGACAAAACAAAGACAGTTTCAGTCACCTTGTGATTCTGGTGTTCGTTCACACCATGCAGCAAAGAAGAAGTCCTGGGACAAAGTAGAATCCACCTGCTTTCACACCAACAATGTAGCAGGCCTTAATCCAGGTCCAAACTCCCAGGTCCTAACACAGAGACTGACAGAGCTCCACTGTCAGAGAGAAGTAATCCACACCACCTAACAGTGCTGCCTGTGTTTTATAGCCTAAAAACAAGACCTGGCCTGGACCGTGGGGAGTAGTCACCCACCCAGCACTTTGACCGCTCCCAGTAAGAGCCATCCCGGATCATCTATTACAGCCATACTAAACAGCAACGTCAAACAGCAACTGCTGCTAACACATTAAACTGGCTCTTACTTCACCGAGGCCAGGAACCTCGGTGACACATATCTATCATCCACAATCATCCCTTGAACCCTCCTACACTCCTTAGATGCCGCGGTCAGTAGCCACCTGCGGCATTCATCGGCTTAATAGAGGAAGGGGGCTCTGTCTCCCCACCATCGGGCCGTCGTGCTGTGATGGCAGCGGCCCGATGGTTACCATGCCAACCAGACGCCTTACAAAGGCTTCCAGGCTTGCCGAGTATCTGAGTCTGATCAGACCCTGACAATACAGTGTATTGCAAAAGTTGACTATTGCAATGCACTGTATAGCCTTCAGGCCCACGGGATCTTCAAGATCTAAGTGGGACTTGATAAAAAAAAGTGTAAAAATAAAATAAGTTTAAAAAAAGAAATACAAAAATTTTAATATAAATTGAAATAAAATACATTTCATTTTCCCATATCCATTCATTTATAAGTGATAAAAAAAATAATAAACTACACAAAATTGGTATCACCGCGTCTGTAATGACCCGATCTACAGTATAAAAGGTTTATGGTACTAACCCCATGTAGTGAGTGCCATAAAAATAATAAATAAAAAACATATGTATCCCAAAATGACACCAATAAAAATTACAGCCCGTCCCGCAAAAAACAAGCACAGTTACATTGGTGAAAAATTAAAAATGTTATATGGCGATGTTAGTATATGGCGATTTAAAATATAATTTATTTTAAATACAAAAGTGATTTTATGCTGAAAAAGTAACAAAACATAATAAACTGTATAAATTTGGTATCGCTATAACCATATCAACCCACAGAATAAAATTATAATAACATATATACTGCATGAAGAACCCCATAAAAAAATAAAAAAACGCTGACTAAATTGCGAATTTTGCCCACCTGACCTCTCAAAAAATGGTATAAAAAGTGATCAACAAATATATGTACTCCAAAATGATACCAATAAAAACTACAGCCCGTCCCGCAAACAACAAGCACTCAGTTACATTGGTAAAAAAATAAAAATTTTATATGGCGATGTTAGTATATGGCGATTTAAAATATGATTTATTTTAAATACAAAAGTGATTTTATGCTGAAATAGTAGCAAAATATAAATACCGTATTAACCCACAGAATAAAAATTTTATGAGCAAGTTCTACGCATTGGACTCGCAGTGTGAGTATGCGGCAGCTCCAGCCCTGACCTCCCAGCACTGACTGGGTCACATAGATTTATATTGATTTATGATGCTATGTAACCGTTAGGCCCCTTTCACACAGACGAGAATTCCGCTCGGGTGCAATGCTTGAGGTGAACGCATTGCACCCGCACTGAATCCGGACCCATTCACTTCAATGGAGCTGTTCAGATGAGCGGTGATTTTCACGCATCACTTGTGTGTTGCGTGAAAATCGCAGTATGTTCTATATTCTGCGTTTTTCACGCAACCCAGGACCCATAGAAATGAATGGGGATGCGTGAAAATCGCAAGCATCCGCAAGCAAGTGCGGATGCAAAGCGATTTCCACGCATGGTTGCTAAGAAGACGAGGGATGAGTTACCCGGGACCCCATTTACTTTATTATTTTCCATTATAACATGGTTATAATGGAAAATAATAGCATTCTTTAATTCAGAATTCTAAGTAAAAGGTCCATTGTGGGGTTAAAAATTTTAAAAAATGTAACTCACCTCATCCACTTGATCGCGCATCCGGGCTCGTCTTCTTTCTTCTTCTTCTTGCAGAACCTGGCTGCACGTGGTGAGCGCGATGACGTCACCGAAGGTCCTTTTCCAGCCAGGTTCTGCAAGAAGAAGAAGAAAGAAGACGAGCCCGGCTGCGCGATCAAGTGCATAAGGTGAGTTACATTTTTAAAAAAATTTTAACCCCACAATGGAACTTTTACTTAGCATTCTGATTTAAAGAATGCTATTAGTTTCCATTATAACCATGTTATAATGGAAAATAATAAAATATACAGAACACCGATCCCAAACCCGAACTTCAGTGAAGAAGTCCGGGTTCGTGTCTGGGTACCACAGTCAGTTTTTTATAATGCACATGCAAAACGTATTGCACCCGCACGATAAAAACTGAACATCGGAACGCAATCGCAGTCAAAACTGACTGCAATGGCTTACCTACTCGCAGGATTTTCCCTAATCACAGACGCAACGCATCCGGATTTAATCCGGACACGCTCATCTGCAAGGGGCCTTACAGTTCTGGAATGTATTGGATAACACTGACATCATTATGTTAGTGTCATCTAATACATTCCGGACATCTAAGGGTTAATTCGCATCATAAATCAATATAATGCTATGAAACCCCTCAGTGCTGGGAGGTCAGGGCGGGAGCTGCTCCATACTCACTCTGCAAGTCCAATGCGTGGAATTCGCTCATGTGAAACCAGCCTTAAAGAAGCCCTGTCAACATTAAACTGCTTTCTAGTTGTCAATTTAGTCACACATTTCCAGGAGGAATAACAGAGGAATGACATACTGCATACAAGACATAATACAAGATGCTCCAGAACTGTAATATTTGGAGAATCAAGTATTTGCTAAAGCCAATATGTTAGACGAGGTAACAGGTTCTCCTTTGTAGTGATGAGCGGGAGGTGCCATATTCGATTTCGCGATATTTTGCGAATATTTGATTGAATATTCGTCTTATATTTGTCGAAATCGAATATTTGTAATTATTCTATTTATTGCGAATAATATGCGATTGAATTATTCGCGTATTGTGAATTTTCTTTTAACTGTATAAGGCAACTTTCCTATGGCTAGACTAATATGTGTATTTTACGAATATTCTCTATATTGCTATAACTTCGTTTTTTTGAATATTCGTAATATTCTAAAAAACAAAGTTATAGCAATATAGAGAATATTAAAAAAATACACATATACACAGTAATTTAGCTAATATAGTGCTATAATCTTTATTTTTTGTCTAATTTTTTTTTGCCTCTTCTGAACTTCAGTTTTGGAAAAAATTTACACTATTAAAAAAAAAATACTGTAGCACTATATTAGCTAAATTACAGTCTATATGTGTATTTTACGAATATTCTAAAAAACGAAGTTATAGCAATATAACGAATATTCGTAAAATACACAAATAGACTGTAATTTAGCTAATATAATGCTATAATCTTTTTTTTTTGTCAATTTTTTTGCCTCTTCTGAACCTCTTCTGAAGTTATATGAATATAGCGAATATATTCGTTATTTAGAATATTCGTATTATTTTTTTTCAATGTGTACTGTTATTCCACTTTGGCATACTGCTCCCCGATAAGCGTCCCCGTCACCATGGGAACGCCTATGGGTTAGAATATACCATTGGATCTGAGTTTTCACTATCTCAGGGAAAACTCAGATCCGATGGTATTTTCTAACCCACAGGCTTTCCCATGGTGACGGGGACGCTTGTCGGGGAGGAGTATGCGAACAACTGTACAGTCGTGGCCAAAAGTTTTGAGAATTACATAAATATTGGAAATTGGAAAAGTTGCTGCTTAAGTTTTTATAATAGCAATTTGCATATACTCCAGAATGTTATGAAGAGTGATCAGATGAATTGCATAGTCCTTCTTTGCCATGAAAATTAACTTAATCCCCAAAAAAACCTTTCCACTGCATTTCATTGCTGTCATTAAAGGACCTGCTGAGATCATTGATCATGTTAAAAGGAGGGTGATGCTTGAAATCATTGTTCTTCCATTGTTAACCATGGTGACCTGCAAAGAAACGTGTGCAGCCATCATTGCGTTGCATAAAAATGGCTTCACAGACAAGGATATTGTGGCTACTAAGATTGCACCTCAATCAACAATTTATAGGATCATCAAGAACTTCAAGGAAAGAGGTTCAATTCTTGTTAAGAAGGCTTCAGGGCGTCCAAGAAAGTCCAGCAAGCGCCAGGATCGTCTCCTAAAGAGGATTCAGCTGCGGGATCGGAGTGCCACCAGTGCAGAGCTTGCTCAGGAATGGCAGCAGGCAGGTGTGAGCGCATCTGCACACACAGTGAGGCGAAGACTTTTGGAAGATGGCCTGGTGTCAAGAAGGGCAGCAAAGAAGCCACTTCTCTAAAAAAAAAACATCAGGGACAGATTGATCTTCTGCAGAAAGGACTGGGGCAAAGTCATATTCTCCGATGAAGCCTCTTTCCGATTGTTTGGGGTATCTGGAAAAAGGCTTGTCCGGAGAAGAAAAGGTGAGCGCTACCATCAGTCCTGTGTCATGCCAACAGTAAAGCATCCTGAGACCATTCATGTGTGGGGTTGCTTCTCATCCAAGGGAGTGGGCTCACTCACAATTTTGCCCAAAAACACAGCCATGAATAAAGAATGGTACCAAAACACCCTCCAACAGCAACTTCTTCCAACAATCCAACAACAGTTTGGTGAAGAACAATGCATTTTCCAGCACGATGGAGCACCGTGACATAAGGCATAAGTGATAACTAAGTGGCTCGGGGACCAAAACGTTGACATTTTGGGTCCATGGCCTGGAAACTCCCCAGATCTTAATACCATTGAGAACTTGTGGTCAATCCTCAAGAGGCGGGTGGACAAACAAAAACCCACTAATTCTGACAAACTCCAAGAAGTGATTATGAAAGAATGGGTTGCTATCAGTCAGGAATTGGCCCAGAAGTTGATTGAGAGCATGCCCAGTCGAATTGCAGAGGTCCTGAAAAGGAAGGGCCAACACTGCAAATACTGACTCTTTGCATAAATGTCATGTAATTGTCGATAAAAGCCTTTGAAACGTATGAAGTGCGTGTAATTATATTTCACTACATCACAGAAACAACTGAAACAAAGATCTAAAAGCAGTTTAGCAGCAAACTTTGTGAAAACTAATATTTGTGTCATTCTCAAAACTTTTGGCCACGACTGTACAGATAGAAAAAATAATGCGAAAATTCTAAATAACGACTATATTCCCTATATTGCTATATATTTGTTTTTTAGAATATTGGTAATTTTTTTTCTATATGAAAACAAGATTACTTCCAGCTTAAGTTACTTGTGGGCCAATGACTCATTGACCCACAAGAAAGAAGCAGGGAGGACTCATGTTTCCAGATGTTAAAAAATGACAAATATTCGATATAGCGAATATATAGCACTATATTCGTAATATTCGCAAATTTACGAAGTTGCGATATTCGCGATTAATATTCGCTATTCGAATATTCAATCTCAACACTACTCCTTAGCACAGAGAAATGAGATCAGTGAAGACAGTGACTGATCTTAGCACAATCTCTGCAAGGCACTATGGAATTTGTTGGCGCTATATAAATTACAGGGCATAAATCATGGATTTAGAGGCACAGACGCTGTTGAAAGGTTTTGGAAAAAGAACTAAGGTTATTTCATGATATTAGGAATGTACTCATCTAATAATAGTCTCCATTTTTTCTCATGTCAGGCCTTCAAAGTCCAAGTAAAAGACTACTAATACACAAGTGCAGAAAAAGCAAAACATTGCTTAATGTGCTATCATACGAAGTAATGTGGTAATATGTGCTCCAGGCGAGGTTCAAAGACACTTTCATAAAACAAACACTGCTCCGGTTGTTCAGAAGGTCACTTTCACGAGATGGAAAAGAATGCTGCTTTATCCTCTTGCTTTAATTTATTCGGAACGTTCATCCAAGGTATTAGATCAAAGAAGCTGTCTGCAGCAACCTTGAGGGCATGTAACATTGCCATGCTGTAATACATCCAGCTTCCCGATAAGACAAATTTCTTATATTATCTATGGACTCTTTATTAAATGCATCCAGCAAGTGAGGACAGAAACGGGTTACATATTATTTAAATTATAAGTGATTCACTTTTCATTAGGTCAAGTTTTGAGGAGCATTGCACACACATTCATGTGTATCAGGTCCCTGATGGCTTGATCTAGGAAGTCTTATATGAAAACATATCCCCTTAAAGGTGCAAACTATTTTAGCTTTTCCATTAACCTCACGCCACCTCTCAAAGGCTATCATGATGCACAGCAAGACGACAATTGAGGTCTATCCACTTCTGTGATGTGTTCTGCTTTCGTCTCTGATGCAATGATAGCGGAAGATTGGTCTGGAGACCATGTGAGCAACGCCATGAAGAGGTCTTGACAATGGAAAGCTACACCGGTCAAATTCCTGGGATTATGGTGTGGGGTAGTATAATGTCCTTTAGCTGGACCCCTCTAATCTTCATTTCAGGTACGCTAATAGATTGGCATTACATTGATTTGGTCATGAAAGCAGTGGTACGGCCATTTCTCCAAAGTGCCCCAGGAGCCATTTTTCAACAGGACAACTCCAGGCCTCATGTTGCTCATAGTTAGTGTTGAGCGAATTGAGCTTTGGATGCAAGATCCGAAGTCAATCCATTCAAATTTCATTTAATGCTGTATGGAGATCCATCTCCGTACAGTATTAAAATGTATGGTCTCCGGCTAGATTAAGTCCGTTATCACCAAAGTCTCGCGGGACTTCGGTGAATAACTCTGGACTTTAATTTTTAAACTTGAAAAACATTTTAAACCTGAATCAGAAGTCGGCTTCAGTACTGGCTGGTACCTCGGTGCTGAAGTCGACTTCGGACCCAAGTTTTAAAATGGTTTTCAAGTTTAAAAATCGAAGTCCAAACTTATCGCGAGACTTCGGTGATAACGGATTTCCCTCCCCGAAGCCCATACATTTGAATGCTGTATGGAGACAGGTCTCCGTGCAGCATTCAAACAAAGTTTTGAATGAATTGACTTCAGATCTTAAATCGGAAGCTCGATTCGCTCAACACTACTCATAATATTATGAGCAGCCTGCACGCCCTATACATGCTATGATGTCTCCCCATCAAGCACATTTGGGACTTCATTGGTTAGCAATTGCAAAGGGAGCTGCCAGCAGGGGATCTTGATGATTTATGTGCCCAAGTGCATTTAGTATGGCAGAACATTCCTCAGATAACAATTAATAACCTCATTGATAGCAAGGTGTGTAAGTGTGTGTATTTCTGTGAGAGATGTTTCTTACTACTAATGCAAAAAATAGAAAATCATAGAAACAAATGGTTTAGCATATCATTTTGTCATTCATTTTATTTTTCATCATTTCAGTTTTTGAGGGCTTGGGGGATTCATGGATTGGTTACATTTTTAAATTCAATTGTACTATTTTTTTTTTTTTACATTTAATATTTTTTAGGGGGCTCATGGTAATAAAAAAGAAAAATTTGCAATTACTGATGAGGTCTTAAATTGACAGAGCTGGTTCAAGGTTTGCTGACGCCTATGAGTAAAACATTTGGGGCTTCTTCTTTAAAAAAAGAAAATACCAATAGTACTAATTTATGCCAAAAAAATGCACAATATGGGACCAAATACATGTGCCATACAGTGCCAACATACAGAGAAGACATAACCGTGCCCAACTAAGTTTTATACAGTGATTAACATTTACCAAAGCTGGCACCATGGCGTAAAATCATGAAGGAAAGATAGGATTGCATATGGTGGTTGTGAGAGGGTAGTGGAGACCCTAATGCAATTGAGGCAGAGATGTAATGTTAAGCTCCTGAGCCCTAACATCTGTAATAGGACACTCCTTCCCCTACCATGTACAGTACTCCAGTCTTCTTATGTGACAGAGGGACATTTGCAGCCCACTCAGGTACCGCGACACCTACTACCTCTGATCCACATACAGCTACACCCATAGCGCATTCCCATTTCATTTTGTGGTTGACCTTCAAAATTTCAATTAGCTACATAGACACATGGCTCATCTGACTGCTTCATATGGCATCATTATTGACTTTCTGGGATGGAAGAGTCTCGGGCTCTTATCTCGTAAAACCCTTTAACCCAAAAAACTACTCATGAGCCTGACTCGGTGCAAAAGACCGTAGCGGCAATTTATTAACAAACAATAATTTACCAAACATTGTTCAAAATACCTTGTAACTATAGTAGCATTAAACCAACATGTAAAAAAACTTCTTAACTTCCTGTCCCAGAATACTATGACGCGAAGGGATCCTAGAAGGCAATCCAAAAAAACTATATTCGCCACTCGCGAACCTCTACTTATGATCCGGGTTTTAATCCAGCTTTACCCTCGGCCGCACTCTCCGATCCAAGGGCACCAACTCCTGGATATTATACCCCTGCCAGGATATTAGCCCAAACAGGATTCCCCAGCTTTCCATTCACCACAAACCTCGTAGGTGCACGCTGAAAGAGATAGAGCCATGCACCTATTCCAAGTTTTGCCTCCCAGGATCCCCCCTTTTTCCTGCCTGCTAGAACAACAGAAATAAACAAATACCCCAGGAAAATTAAAAACGAGGGAGGGTGGCTGGGCAACTTCGCAGCACACTACTGACTACACCCAAAGCTCCTCTACCTAGTGCCTTATATTGCTGGTGCGAAAATGCCGCTCCACCCCTCACTCCTCCCTTCACTCCCCCCTTCCAAATCCACATTAACCCTCTACGCCACTACTTTCCACCATAGTCAAGCCGCATTTTGCTACGGCTGCGCCCCTCTCCATTGCTTTTCTGACTTCCTGGGATGGAAGAGTCTCGAGCTCTTATCTCATAAAACCCTTTAACCCAAAAACGACTCACGAGCCTGACTTGGTCTAAAAGGACGTAGCGGCAATTTATTAACAATTATTTACCCAAAATTGTACAAAATACCTTGTAACCATAGTAACATTAAATCAACATGTAAAAAACTTCTTCTTAACTTCCTGTCCCAGAATACTATGACGCAAAGGGATCCTAGAAGGCAATCCAAGAAAACCATATTCGCCACTCGCGAAGCTCCACTTATGATCCAGGTTTTAATCCAGCTTTACCCTCGGCCGCACCCTCCGACCCAAGGGCACTAACTCCTGGAAATTATACCCCTGCTGGGCTATTAGCCCAAACAGGATCCCCCAGCTTTCCATTCACCACAAACCTCGTAGGTTCACGCTGAAAGAGATAGAGCCATGCACCTATTCCAAGTTTTGCCTCCCAGGATCCCCCCTGTTTTCCTACCACCAGACGAGCAAAGGTGTCACCTTACCTATGCTCATCCCTCCACACCTTGAAGGCCATTTTCAAGCCATCCCGCAAGCCCAATGTCCACAGATCAATCCCCACGTCATTCAAATGTACCCCATCCCGCCTCAAAAACATTGTGGACGCGGCCTCTAAGTTCTTTTGCCGCATCACAAAACCACCCTGACGCTTCACAAAGCGACCTACCTCCTTATGAACTTTTGCATGCAGGCTATTAAATTTGTCCACCGACATGGCCAAACCACCAACACTGACGGAAATTCCGCCCACAACCTCAACAAATCCAACTTAATATCCCTGATAACGTCCCTAGAGCGACGAATGCCCAAGTCGTTACCATCGACATGCAAAACAACAATATCCGGAGGGCGATCTAAGGAAGCGTAAAAAGAAAACTCTGGAAGCATTCGCCCCCACAACAAACTGCGTAATCCAATCCAGCGAACCTGCAATTCGTCTACATCGAAACCCAACTGCCTTCCATTCCTACAAACATCTGCTCTCAGGGCTCCCCAATAAACATAGGAATGACCAAAAATCCAGGCTAAACACGAGACGGACCCTGCAAAACAGAAAGGAAACCAAATCATGAACATCTTACCCTAAAGAACCTGTCCAGAACACGGAAACACAATTAACAACCGACCGCTACCTCACATCCCCACAATGCGACAGCAAATGAGGACGTATATAGGAACGAAAAGAAGCAGAATCCCATCTACCTATCCACCGCATCATCTTATCCCCCAACCCCCATCTGGATGCTTCAGTGGCAGCTCCTATCCGAAAGGAGTGAGACACAAACTCACTAGCTACCAAACCTGCTGCTGTCAAACATTTCCGAAACACTGCCACGAACTGAAAACAAGACAGAGCCAACCCATTCTGATGCATTAACAATGGCTCGGCAATATCCGGCCGCATTACCAAAAACTCTTCCACACATCTAACCGGACTGGATATGAATATGACACCCCCGCGCTAAATGACAAACAACAAAATAAATCAGCAGTGTCAGGAACTCATCTGCCGAACCACAACCCCCCAATCTGCTTCACCAATGGTTCCCATTGAGACCACACAGCAGCGTAAGCAGACCACGCACCGGAAATCACAGACTGATGAATCAAAGCTATGGAGACCCCAAGGCCACATTCCAAAGCCACTGCGGACAAGGACGCCCCTGCTCTTCCGCCTCTGGCACCAGTCTGCGAAATCGGTCCCACTGAAAACGAGAGAGAGCATCAGCCACGGAATTCTCCACACCTGGAACATGTACAGCCACAAAGAACGCTTTCAAGAAAAGACCCTGCAACACCAAGTGCAGCAACAGGTGGATCACCAGCGGCGAACTGGCCGATTAAGAATTAATAGCTTGAACCACACCCATGTTATAGAAACATAGAAACATAGAATGTGTCGGCAGATAAGAACCATTTGGCCCATCTAGTCTGCCCAATATACTGAATACTATGGATAGCCCCCGGCCCTATCTTATATGAAGGATGGCCTTGTGCCTATCCCATGCATGCTTAAACCCCTTCACTGTATTTGCAGCTACCACTTCTGCAGGAAGGCTATTCCATGCATCCACTACTCTCTCAGTAAAGTAATACTTCCTTATATTACTTTTAAACCTTTGCCCCTCTAATTTAAAACTGTGTCCTCTTGTGGTAGTTTTTCTTCTTTTAAATATGCTCTCTTCCTTTACCGAGTTGATTCCCTTTATGTATTTAAAAGTTTCTATCATATCCCCTCTGTCTCTTCTTTCTTCCAAGCTATACATATTAAGGTCCTTTAACCTTTCCTGGTAAGTTTTATCCTGCAATCCATGTACTAGTTTAGTAGCTCTTCTCTGAACTCTCTCTAGAGTATCTATATCCTTCTGGAGATATGGCCTCCAGTACTGCGCACAATACTCCAAGTGAGGTCTCACCAGTGTTCTGTACAGCGGCATAAGCACTTGACTCTTTCTACTGCTTATACCTCTCCCTATACATCCAAGCATTCTGCTGGCATTTCGTGCTGCTCTATTACATTGTCTTCCCACCTTTAAGTCTTCTGAAATAATTACTCCTAAATCCCTTTCTTCAGATACTGAGGTCAGGACTGTGTCAAATATTCTATATTCTGCCCTTGGGTTTTTACGCCCCAGGTGCATTATCTTGCACTTATCCACATTAAATTTCAGTTTCCAGAGTTCTGACCATTCTTCTAGTTTTCCTAAATCCTTTTCCATTTGGCGTTTCCCTCCAGGAACATCAACCCTGTTACCTATCTTTGTGTCATCAGCAAAAAGACAAACCTTACCAGCGAGGCCTTTTGCAATATCACTTATGAAGATATTAAACAAAATCAGTCCCAGTACAGATCCCTGTGGAACCCCACTGGTAACATGACCTTGTTTTGAATGTTCTCCATTGACTACAACCCTCTGTTGTCTGTCACTCAGCCACTGCCTAATCCACTCAACAATATGGGAGTCCATGCTCAATGACTGCAGTTTATTGATAAGTCTTCTATGTGGGACAGTGTCAAAAGCCTTACTAAAATCTAGATATGCGATGTCTACTGCACCTCCACCGTCTATTATTTTATTCACCCAGTCAAAAAAATCTATTAGATTTGTTTGACATGATCTCCCTGAAGTAAACCCATGTTGTTTTTCATCTTGCAATCCATGGGATTTTAGATGTTCCACAATCCTATCCTTTAATAGGGTTTTCATTAATTTGCCTACTATTGATGTCAGACTCACTGGTCTATAGTTGCTAGATTCCTCCCTACTACCTTTCTTGTGAATGGGCACGACATTAGCCAATTTCCAATCTTCCGGGACGACTCCTGTTACTAATGATTGGTTAAATAAATCTGTTAACGGTTTTGCCAGCTCACCACTAAGCTCTTTTAATAATTTTGGGTGTATCTCATCAGGCCCCTGTGACTTATTTGTCTTCACCTTAGACAGCAAACTTAGAACATCTTCCTCTGTAAAGATACATGCATCAAACGATTTATTAGTCATTCTTTCTAGTGGAGGTCCTTCTCCTTTTTCTTTTGTTAAAACTGAACAGAAGTATTCATTAAGGCAGTCGGCTAGCCCTTTATTCTCTTCTACATACCTTCCGTCCTTTGTTTTTAATTTAGTTATTCCTTGTTTTAATTTCCTTTTTTCATTTATATATCTGAAGAATGTCTTATCCCCTTTTTTCATAGACTGAGCTAGTTTTTCTTCTGCCTGCGCTTTAGAAGTTCTTATAACTTGCTTGGCCTCTCTCTGCCTAATCTTGTAGATTTCCTTATCTTCATTGCTCTGGGTTTTTTTATAATTACAAAATGCTAGCTTTTTATTTTTAATGATTTGGGCCACTTCTGCTGAGTACCACAGTGGTCTCCTCCTTTTTTTGCTTTTACTGACAAGTCTAATGCAATTTTCTGTTGCCTTCAATAATGCACCTTTTAAGTAGTCCCATTTCTCCTGGACTCCATGTAATCCGTTCCAGTCTGATAAGGACTCATTTATGACTAATTTCATTTTTGAAAAGTCTGTTTTTCTAAAATCTAAAACTTTTGTTTTTGTGTGGTGGGACTCTTTCACAGTTCTTATATTAACCCCTTAAGGACCTAGGACGTACCGGTACGCCCTATTTCCCGAGTCCTTAAGGACCTAGGACGTACCGGTACGCCCTATTTCCCGAGTCCTTAAGGACCGAGGACGTACCGGTACGTCCTGACTTAAAATCTGTATTCCGGCGCCCCAGGGGTTAATTGGAACGGGATTTCGGCTGAAATCATTCAGCCGGCATCCCGTAACAATGCAGGGGGGGGTCATTTGACCCCCCCCGTATCGGCGATCGCAGCAAACCGCAGGTCAATTCAGACCTGCGGTTTGCTGCGCTTTTTGCAGTTTCTGATCGCCGCGGTCCCTGACCGCGGGGATCAGAAACTTTAGAGTGGCTAAAATCATTATTTTTCACCCCCCCCTGCACCCCTGCACGATTTTATGCCGGAGGGTGGTGCGGGGGGGGTGTCGCAGGCGGTGGGGGCGTTGCGGGAGGCGGGCGGTGCGGCAGGCGGGATCGCGATCCCCCGCCCGCCTCCCCATGAATGATCGTTGGCTTCTAGTGGGTATACCAGGGTGCCAGCACATTGCTGGCACCCTGGTATAAACGGCTGACATCTGTGCAGATGTCAGCCGTTTAACCCTTTCCATACCGCAGTCCGTACGGACCGCTGTATGGAAAAAGTTAACTGTCATCGGTCAGGGAGCTCCCTCCCTCTCCATCGGGGGGCTGCTGTGCCTTTGCAGCCCCCCGATGGAGAGGGAGAGAGCCCCCAGAGAGCCCCCCTCAGCCCCGTCCTTACCCTTCCCCGTCTGCGAAGTTCTGAGCAGACGGGGAGGGTTCCCATGGCAACAGGACGCCTGCTCAGGCGTCCTGCTGTCCATGGTGCTGAACAGATCTATGCTAAAAGCACAGATCTGTTCAGTGTAAGTAAAATACAGTACAGAACAATATATATTGTTCTGTACTGTATTATACAGACACCAGACCCACTGGATCTTCAAGAACCAAGTGGGTCTGGGTCACAAAAATGTAAAAAAAAGTGAAAAAAGTTAAGATAAAAAAAAAAACATTTATTACTGAATAAAAATTAAAAAAATAAAATAAACTACACATATTAGGTATCGCCGCGTCCGTAACGACCTGATCTATAAAATGGTCATGTTACTTTCCCCGCACGGTGAACGCCATAAAAATAAAAAAATAAAAACTATGAGAAAATTGAAATTTTGCCCACCTTACTTCCCAAAAAAAGTAATAAAAGTGATCAAAAAAGTCGCATGTACGCCAAAATAGTACCAATCAAACCGTCATCTCATCCCGCAAAAAATGAGACCCTACTCAAGATAATCGCCCAAAAGCTGAAAAAACTATGGCTCTTAGACTATGGAGACACTAAAACATGATTTTTTTTTTTTTCAAAAATGAACTCATTCTGTAAAACTTACATAAATAAAAAAAAAGTATACATATTAGGTATCGCCGCGTCCGTATCGACCGGCTCTATAAAAATATCACATGACCTAACCCCTCAGATGACCACCGTAAAAAAATAAAAATAAAAACAGTGTAAAAAAAGCCATTTTTTGCCATCTTACGTCACAAAAAGTGTAATAGCAAGCGATCAAAAAATCATATGCACCCCAAAATAGTGCCAATCAAACCGTCATCTCATCCCGCAAAAAATGAGACCCTACTCAAGATAATCGCCCAAAAACTGAAAAAACTATGGCTCTTAGAATATGGAGACACTAAAACATTTTTTTGGTTTTAAAAATGAAGTTATTGTATAAAACTTACATAAATAAAAAAAAATGTATACATATTAGGTATCGCCGCGTCCGCGACAACCTGCTCTATAAAAATACCACATAATCTAACCTGTCAGATGAATGTTGTAAATAACAAAAAAAAAAAACGTGCCAAAAAAGCTATTTCTTGTTACCTTGCTGCACAAAAAGTGTAATATAGAGCAACCAAAAATCATATGTACCCTAAACTAGTACCAACAAAACTGCCACCCTATCCCGTAGTTTCTAAAATGGGGTCACTTTTTTGGAGTTTCTACTCTAGGGGTGCATCAGGGGGGCTTCAAATGGGACATGGTGTCAAAAAAAACAGTCCAGCAAAACCTGCCTTCCAAAAACCGTATGGAATTCCTTTCCTTCTGCGCCCTGCCGTGTGCCCGTACAGCGGTTTACGACCACATATGGGGTGTTTCTGTAAACTACAGAATTAGGGCCATAAATATTGAGTTTTGTTTGGCTGTTAACCCTTGCTTTGTAACTGGAAAAAAAATATTAAAATGGAAAATCTGCCAAAAATGTGAAATTTTGAAATTGTGTCTCTATTTTCCATTAAATCTTGTGCAACACCTAAAGGGTTAACAAAGTTTGTAAAATCAGTTTTGAATAGCTTGAGGGGTGTAGTTTCTTAGATGGGGTCACTTTTATGGAGTTTCTACTCTAGGGGTACATCAGGGGGGCTTCAAATGGGACATGGTGTCAAAAAACCAGTCCAGCAAAATCTGGCTTCCAAAAACCAAACCGCGCACCTTTCACTCTACGCCCTACTGTGTGCCCGTACAGTAGTTTACGGCCACATATGGGGTGTTTCTGTAAACGGCAGAGTCAGGGCAATAAAGATACAATCTTGTTTGGCTGTTAACCCTTGCTTTGTTAGTGGAAAAAATGGGTTAAAATTGAAAATTAGGCAAAAAAATTAAATTCTCAAATTTCATCCCCATTTGCCAATAACTCTTGTGCAACACCTAAAGGGTTAACGACGTATGTAAAATCAGTTTTGAATACCTTGAGGGGTGTAGTTTCTTAGATGGGGTCACTTTTAGGGAGTTTCTCCTCTTGGGGTGCATCAGGGGGCTTCAAATGGGACATGGTGTCAAAAAACCAGTCCATAAAAATCAGCCTTCCAAAAACCATATGGTGCACCTTTCACTCTACGCCCCGCTGTGTGGCCGTACAGTAGTTTACGGCCACATATGGGGTGTTTCTGTAAACGGCAGAGTCAGGGCAATAAAGATACAATCTTGTTTGGCTGTTAACCCTTGCTTTGTTAGTGGAAAAAATGGGTTAAAATTGAAAATTAGGCAAAAAAAATGAAATTCTCAAATTTCATCCCCATTTGCCAATAACTCTTGTGCAACACCTAAAGGGTTAACGACGTATGTAAAATCAGTTTTGAATACCTTGAGGGGTGTAGTTTCTTAGATGGGGTCACTTTTAGGGAGTTTCTCCTCTTGGGGTGCATCAGGGGGCTTCAAATGGGACATGGTGTCAAAAAACCAGTCCATAAAAATCAGCCTTCCAAAAACCATATGGTGCACCTTTCACTCTACGCCCCGCTGTGTGGCCGTACAGTAGTTTACGGCCACATATGGGGTGTTTCTGTAAACGGCAGAGTCAGGGCAATAAAGATACAATCTTGTTTGGCTGTTAACCCTTGCTTTGTTAGTGGAAAAAATGGGTTAAAATTGAAAATTAGGCAAAAAAATGAAATTCTCAAATTTCATCCCCATTTGCCAATAACTCTTGTGCAACACCTAAAGGGTTAACGACGTATGTAAAATCAGTTTTGAATACCTTGAGGGGTGTAGTTTCTTAGATGGGGTCACTTTTAGGGAGTTTCTCCTCTTGGGGTGCATCAGGGGGCTTCAAATGGGACATGGTGTCAAAAAACCAGTCCATAAAAATCAGCCTTCCAAAAACCATATGGTGCACCTTTCACTCTACGCCCCGCTGTGTGGCCGTACAGTAGTTTACGGCCACATATTGGGTGTTTCTGTAAACGGCAGAGTCAGGGCAATAAAGATACAGTCTTGTTTGGCTGTTAACCCTTGGTTTGTTAGTGGAAAAAATGGGTTAAAATGAAAAATTTGACAAAAATATGAAATTCTCAAATTTCCTCCCCATTTGCCAATAACTCTTGTGCAACACCTAAAGGGTTAACAATGTATGCAAAATCAGTTTTGAATACCTTGAGGGGTGTAGTTTCTTAGATGGGGTCATTTTTGGGTGGTTTCTATTATGTAAGCCTCGCAAAGTGACTTCAGACCTGAACTGGTCGCTAAAAATTGAGTTTTTGTAAATTTCTGAAAAATTTCAAGATTTGCTTCTAAACTTCTAAGCCTTATAACATCCCCAAAAAATAAAATATCATTCCCAAAACAATTCAAGCATGAAGTAGACATATGGGGAATGTAAAGTCATCACAATTTTTGGGGGTATTACTATGTATTACAGAGGTAGAGAAACTGAAAATTTGAAATTTGCTAATTTTTCAAAATTTACGGTAAAAATTGTATTTTTTTATGCAAAAAAATTAACTTTTTTGACCCAATTTTAGCAGTGTCATGAAGTACAATATGTGACGAAAAAACAATCTCAGAACGGCCTGGGTAAGTCAAAGCGTTTTAAAGTTATGAGCACTTAAAGTGACACTGGTCAGATTTGCAAAAAATGGCCTGGTCCTTAAGGTGAAAATGAGCCTGGTCCTTAAGGTGAAAATGAGCCCGGTCCTTAAGGGGTTAAACCACACTGACTGGTGATCACTAGTTCCCAAGGTTTCGCCTACAATGACATCATATACCGAATCCCCGTTTGTGAATACCAAATCCAAAATGACCTCCCTCCGGGTTGGCTCCTCAACCACTTGTTGTAGAGATAACCCCAGTAGGGAATTTAGAATATCTGTACTCCTGGTAGAACTTGCTATTTTGGTTTTCCAGTTTATATCTGGGAGATTGAAATCTCCCATAATGATAACTTCTCCTTTCATTGTCATTTTAGCTATTTCTTCAACTAGTAGATCATCTAGTTCTTTAACTTGACCAGGTGGTCTATATATCACACCTACACGAGTTACTGCATGGTTAGCAAACTGCAACGTAACCCAAACTGACTCTATGTTGGCCTCACCAACTTGTATTAGGTTAGATTTAATGCTATCTTTCACATACAGGGCCACTCCTCCTCCTTTCTTGCCTTCTCTGTCTCTTCTGTATAAAGAGTACCCTGGTATGGTTATGTCCCAGTCATTTCTTTCATTAAACCATGTCTCCGTAACAGCCACTAAATCTACATTCTCAGATGCCATTATTGAATCAAGTTCATTGATTTTTTTACCTAAACTGCGAGCATTTGTAGACAGGACTCTGAGCTTATCATTTCTTAACCTCTGTGCTTCTGACCTGTTCTGGCATTGTTTCGGGGGGCAAATGGACTCTTTTATTTTCACTCTTTTGCTCCCCCTTCACTCTTTTGCCCCCCCTTATCACAACAAAAACGTACTCGTCTGTTCCGCAAAAAATCCCCCCATAATTCCGTAGCCAACACAATAAGAAACAGTTCTAACAACGCCAAGTTCGTAAGGAAGCCGGCCCCCCGCCACTCCTCAGGCCACGCCCCCGCACTTTATTGTCCATGACAAAACGCACCATACCCACAAGAACCCGACGTGTCAGTGAAAAGTTCCAAATCAAAGTTAGAAATCTGCGCTTCCATCCAAACTGATCTACCATTAAACTGGGACAAACAACGCTCCCAAACCTCCAAATCAGCCCTAACTTCAGCTGGGAAGTAACGACCGCCCCCTCCGTAGCCATGGCGAATCGCCGACAAGAAACCCTCCCATTAGGCAAAATACGACATGCCAAATTAAGTTTACCCAACACTGATTGTACCCTGCGCAACTATGCCTTCCGAACCCTTCGCAAACCTGCCACTTCTGCAACCAGGTCTGCCACTTTTTCTTCTGGCAAACGACATTCCATGTTTACTGTATCTATAATAATACCAAAAAATGTAACTGTAGTAGCTGGACCCTCTGTCTTCGCTGCTAACGGAACCCCAAAGGCTGCCGCCACCCGCTCCATCGTATGTAACAAAATAGAACAAACACGAGAGCCAGCCAGCCCTAAAAACTAAAAATCGTCCAAGTAATGAAGAACGGACTCCCATCCTGATTCCTGCTTCACCACCCATTCCAAGAATGAACTAAAAGTTTCGAACAGTGAACAAGAAATTGCACAGCCCATAGACAAACAACAATCTACATAAAACTGCCCATCCCAACTGAAACCCAACAGATGAAAACTATCCGGATGTATAGGAAGCAAACCGAACGCTGCCTCTATATCTGTTTTTGCCAAAAGTGCACCTTGCCCTAAACGACGAACCCACGCGACCGCCGCATCAAAAGACGTATAGGACATGGAACAAAGCTACCGATATATACCGCCGTTCACCGAACTTCCCCCCGAGTAGGACAAATGATGAATGAGCTGAAACTTGTTTGGCTCCTTCTTTGGTACCAAACCTAACGGAGAAACCCGCAAACCTAGCAACAGCTTTTCCTGAAACAGTCCCACAACATGACCTGCCATTACTTCCTTCTCAATCTTCTCCTTAATGACCCCCGGCCTAGAAAGCGCAGACACTAAATTCCGAGCGCTGCCGCCTACACCGACTGAAGTACACGGGATGGGAAAACCCTCAACAAAACCCCGACCTAACAACTCGGCCGCCGCCCTATTCGGATACCTATTAAGGAAGGGAAGCATCTTGTCCACCCTCACCGGCGTCAGACCTCTCCTGCGCAGCCTCATATCCCTTTCCCTTTTCCCGCTTAAAAGCTATGAGATACCCCACACCCAGAGCATTCATGCTTAAATTGGCAGTCGGAAAGGAACTTACAATACCCTTCGTTAAACTGCCAGCAGCAACTTTTTCTACTGCCAGAGGGCGACTCTGCTGACAAAGCACCCCCTGACGCCCCATGAAAGGGCTGAGCCCCCACTAAAGTGGGGGCCGCCATAAGCCACATCCGCAAACTGATATCCTTATGGTCCCACCGTATACTGGGCTGAATAGCCTTAAGCTGACGAAACTGTTCATCATATCTCATCCACGCTACCCCACCATATACCCTGTACGCTTCCCCTATAGAATCCATGTAACCAAAAAGCGCGGAACAATGTTCTGGCGCTTTTTCCCCAACTACGCTAGCCAATATTGCAAAAGCCTGTAACCAATTCATAAATGTGCGAGGTATCAAACAATACAGACGCCTCTCCTCGTCCTCTTTTCTACTTTTGCCCAGCTTCACCCTATCTAAATTAAACTTTTCTAACGGGAGCAACGAAAAAATTTCTACGTATTCATCGTTGTAAATTTTTTCCCTCACTTACGGCTTCAAGTTGGCCCCCAATGGCCCTTCAAAACACACATATACCTCCCCTTTTGCCGCGTCCGCCAATCGGACCATATCTACAGTACCCGACTTCCTGCCGCTAGTAGTCGCCTCAACCACAGGTGCGGCCGATGGCGTCGCCACCTCAGGTACCATGACCCCAGGGGGAGCTACACTCCCAGCAGCAACCCCTGACCTATCAGCCGCCACATTAGTTTCCGGTACTGCCTGATCCGTTGAGGCCCAAACCGCCGTAGGCGAAACCGCTGCCCTAGCTCCGACCCTCGCCAACAACACCGCCAGCCCCTGCAAAAACTCCTGTGCCGCCTGATTACCCCCACTAACTGTTGACGCTCCCTCAGCAAACCTGTCTCCTATTCCCCCACCCTCCTGCAGTGCCCTCTCACCTGTCTGTCCCTGGGAAGGACTCCCAGCAGCCTTAGATTTCCACGTCCCACACTCCTGGGCAATCCTGGAACCCACAGCCACCGCGACTGGCTCAGCAACAGTCCCAGCCAACGCCTCCCGGCCATCTTCTCCGTCTTCAGAATCCTGAGTAACCTCAACTTCCTCCTCAGACCTTGGCGACGACGACCTGCCTCCACGTCCGTGAGGAGCAGGGCCAACATCTTCGTTCAACATACGCTCTGGCCCACCGGCTGGTGGCCGTAAAATGTTGTCAGCCTCTTCATCTGCCTCAGCCGCAGGAACACTCCTCTTGGTGGTCATAGCGAGACTCCCTACCACATCCACCACTATTCTAGGGAGAGGAGCCGCGGCAGCTGTGCTCTTGTCCCTGCGCCGCAATTGCCTCCAGCCCCCAGCAAGGGTCCTCGGCGCTTGTACTAAATCCTCTGCCTACCCGTCCTCTCTGTGCTGCAATTGCCTCCGGCTCCCAGCAGGGGGCCTTGGCGCGTGCCCAACATCTTCTGCCTGCCCATCCTCTCTGTGCTGCAATTGCCTCCGGCTCCCAGCAGAGGGCCTCGGCGCTCTGATCACGTCTTCTGCCTGTCCTCCCGTGTTCTGTAACTGGCCGCCGCCGACTTGCTTCCCCTGGAGCCTGCCCGCCGATCAGAAGCAACTGCCCCGACTGCAGGTACGTTCCCTGCTCGCCCCCTGACTCCGACATCTAGGAGGGGGGCTGCCGCATCCTCCGCCATTTCCACTTGCACCGAAAGGATTATCCCGTTCCCTTCCCGCAGAGCCCGGACGCCGTGTGGGATTCATCCCAGTGCGGCTGCGGGCAGCGCTGGCACCACTGCCGCGCCTACGCACTGGAGGGTCCCTTAAGGGGTTCTCTAGGCGTTGCCTGACTCGGGGGGTAACCTCCAGACTAAGTCTCTCTGGGGCCCTCATCTCCTCGCCCGTGCCACACTCACCAGGGCCACAGTCGCGGACCCGCCTCCGCTCAAAGCCGCCTGCAGGGTCTCCTGAATCCGCTGCGAGCCATGATGAGCCGCAGCAGCCCTAATCTGTTCAATTAAATGCTCTAAAGAGGACATGTTAAATGAAGCCTGAAGTTCAACCAACTTCGCAGCACACTACTGACTACACCCCAAGCTCCTCCCCCTAGTGCCTTATATCGCCGGCGCGAAAATGCCGCTCCACCCCTCACTCCTCCCCTGACTCCCTCCTTCCAAATCCACATTAACCCTCTACGCCACTACCTTCCACCATAGTCAAGCCACATTTTGCTACGGCTGCGCCCTGCTCCATTGCTTTTCTTCCTGCGAACAGTTGGACACCTGTACCTGCAAACAATACTACTTCTTGGTTATGTTGAGCATGGCTACTGCCTTTTCCATGACTTGATCTTTTATAGTTCTGCCCTGTTGTCATACAATGATAAAAGCGATTTGGTAGACCAAAGGACAATTGAATGGAGCTGAAAGTGTAGTAGAAAATCCACATGTCCCATATGACTACAGATGTACAGTACAGACCAAAAGTTTGGACACACCTTCTCATTCAAAGAGTTTTCTTTATTTTCATGACTATGAAGGCATCAAAACTATGAATTAACATATGTGGAATTATATACATAACAAACAAGTGTGAAACAGAAAATATGTCATATTCTAGGTTCTTCAAAGTAGCCACCCTTTGCTTTGATTACCGCTTTGCACACTCTTGGCATTCTCTTGATGAGCTTCAAGAGGTAGTCCCCTGAAATGGTCTTCCAACAGTCTTGAAGGAGTTCCCAGAGATACTTAGCACTTGTTGGCCCTTTTGCCTTCACTCTGCGGTCCAGCTCACCCCAAACCATCTCAATTGGGTTCAGGTCCGGTGACTGTGGAGGCCAGGTCATCTGGCGCAGCACCCCATCACTCTCCTTCATGGTCAAATAGCCCTTACTTTCAAAGTTTTCCCAATTTATCGGCTGACTAACTGACCTTCATTTCTTAAAGTAATGATGGCCACTCGTTTTTCTTTACTTAGCTGCTTTTTTCTTGCCATAATACCAATTCTAACAGTCTATTCAGTAGGACTATCAGCTGTGTATCCACCTGACTTCTTCTCAACGCCACTGATGGTCCCAACCCCATTTATAAGGCAAGAAATCCCACTTATTAAACCTGACAGGGCACACCTGTGAAGTGAAAACCATTTCAGGGGACTACCTCTTGAAGCTCATCAAGAGAATGCCAAGAGTGTGCAAAACAGTAATCAAAGCAAAAGGTGGCTACTTTGAAGAACCTAGAATATGACATATTTTCAGTTGTTTCACACTTGTTTGTTATGTATATAATTCCACATGTGTTAATTCATAGTTTTGATGCCTTCATAGTCGTGAAAATAAAGAAAACTCTTTGAATGAGAAGGTGTGTCCAAACTTTTGGTCTGTACTGTATATGATCATACGTTTCAACACGGACATGGGTTAAAATGTTCAAAGGAACATAATATCAACAACTAGTAACATTTTGCATAGTCTATGAATTTCATGTCTGAATTTCATTAGAGGCGCTGAAATATGATGAGCCTAGATACTGAAACCACATACATTGGAAACAGCAGTATTCTTGCTGGGTTCCTCATGGGCAGCTCATGTAGGAGCACTTTGTATATGTTGTTGACTATGGGGCACATTTGTTAAGAACAGCGTTTTAGACGCCGGTCTTAATAAACCCCTAAATTGGCTGTGAACCACCGGAGTTATAAAGAGGCACCAGCAATTTGCGCCTGAAAATGCCTAATTTAGGCGTATTTCAGATTGATAGATGACCCCCTATGTAACCAATAGTCTAAACACTCTAGACCAAGAGGTCAGTAATACCTTCTCTTTTCATTTCCCACGTTCTCTCTGAATTTAATGGTCATTGTAGACCCTCTGCTTAAGGGCTCATTCAGATGACCGTATTTATGTGTTCACATCCTTTCCTCAAATTTATGGAACGGATCGGACCCATTCGTGTGCTATCCGAATCCTTACTTCCGTTCCACGGCCCTGTAAAAAATATAGAGCATGTCCTATTCTTGTCCACCACCATCCTCCGGCTCCTATATCTGCCCTCCTGCATTGCACCCATCTACTTCATCTATATATATTTTTTCCCGTGATTTGTTTAACTTGTCTTAAAGGAGTGGCACCTTTATTTGTGAATACGCTCCTATCTTGGGAGTAGTATTCATGTGCACTTTTGCCCCACCTATCTAATAGGCGACCTTGATGAAGGTGGTACATATAGGTGTGTGTGCTCCTCCTCCTTCCGGTTGCTGTTGCACATGGAGGTAACTAGGAGCAACACACTATATGTGCCGGGTCTGCGCTCCTGAACATAAATGCATAACGGCATAGGCGGGTTTAGTGTAGGACCCGCCTAAACTGAGACCACCTTGTGGCTTGGTAGGTGGGCTTAGATGTGGTTTGATCAATATGTATTGACCAATTGTCTCAGACTTTATCAATAGAGTGAGGGCTTAGTCCATATGTTATGCTTGCATATATTACAGGTGAAACTCGAAAAATTTGAATATCGTGCAAAAGTCCATTTATTTCAGTAATGCAAATTAAAAGGAATTGCATTAATGCAGCTTAAAATTCGAATTTTGTGAAAAGGTTCAATATTCTAGGCTCAAAGTGTCACACTCTAGTCAGCTAATTAATCAGAATCAGAATCAGCTTTATTCGCCAAACACAACACAATCGATCGTGCCCGGAATTGGGTTAGGCACAGGTACAGGCATAGTACTAGTGGTTGACAAGAGGCGGTGGGGAACACGGGGAACATATTTTCAGAGCCCTGGAGCGCAGTCTGTCAGAGAAGATAGAGTCAAGGGGTGGTAGTGGCTGTCGGGTAGTTCTCTCCGCTGAGCTGATGACCCTTTGTAGTTTGCGCTTGTCACTGGCTGATGAGCCGGCATACCAAACCAGAAGAGATGAGCACAGGACCGACTCGATGGTGCAGGAGTAGAAGGACTTCAGTAGGTCCTGTGCCATGCCGAACTTCTTCAATTGTCGAAGAAAGAAGAAGAGCCGCTGGTGAGCCTTCTTTATGATAGACGAGATGTTGGGATGCCAGGATAGGTCCTCAGAGATTGTCGTTCCCTTCTCTTCCTGAAGTTGATGACCAGCTCGACCGTCTTTGTGGCGTTTAGGACCAGATTGTGCGAGCCGCACCAGTTGCTGACCCTGTCGATTTCCTTACGGTAGGCCTGCTCATCGTTGTCGCTAATCAGGCCCACGAGTGTGGTGTCATCTGCGAACTTGATGACTTTAACCGAGGCAGCCAATCTGCACTCGTTCGTGTACAGAGAGAACATACCCCCTGAGCAAAGGGGACCTTTGGGGTTTCATAAGCTGTAAGCCATAATCATCCAAATTATAACAGATAATGGATTGAAATATCTCGCTTTGCCTGTAATGAGTCTATCTCATGTGTTAGTTTCACCTTTTAAGTTGCATTACTGAAATAAATGAACTTTGCATGATATTCTAATTTTTCTAGTTTCACCTGTATTATAGTGCATTATTTTCTGTGACTGTATAAATGTAGCCATGTACATCCGCAACATTCATTATCATATCGTGCAGGATGTTTTATTTTTTATTTTTTCCGTGATTTGTTTAGCATATGTCGTGTCAAACTATAGATAACAGAACATGTCTGACCAAATCAAAGCAATGGCAGACTTATAATTTGAATGTGGGAACTCGTAGACGGCAGAACTTTATCGCTGCATGTTACTTTTATAGCTGCAGCTGTGTTTCACAAGACGAGGCTATCATGCCATCACTAAACATTTTACTACCGAGAACATCAAAAATTGGATACATGCAAAATGTTCAAAGTAGTCTTGAAAGGAAATTATAGGAAGATGTTGCAGAATACAAATTGCTTTTAAATAGCTATTCTTGGAAAGCATTGAGTCACTTCCTCGTCACAAGTTATTTTTTTCCCCAACAAATATAGTTTTATGTGGTTTATGTGTCCCTTTTATGCCTATTTAAAGATAAAACAACTTACTGGAATAACCTGCGGACCACACAATAAAGAACCTACAACAATCTCACTATTTCTATTAACATTCTAGAAAAAAAAGATAACTACAAATTCCCCAAAAAAAGCCTATGGGACTATACCATATAAAAATATTACAATCTTTATTAATCAAAAAAATAGTAAATGAATCAGAAGGCAGAAGAAGACACAATGAAAAATAGATACAGCGAACATAGCAAGGGGCACAATGCCAGATAAAGTGATCTATGTCACAATAGGTTTATATTGTATGAGTGATGCCATAAAGCATACTACCAATGCTAAATAAATATCATTAATCATAGATATACAAGATAACATACCTAACAAAAAGCACAGAAGTCTATAAATATGACTGGGCACCAAAGATGCATGTAATATAAATAACAGATATGTGTGTTGTGTCGCACTGGCGACGCCACTCAACCATGCAAGGCTCAAAAAAGAATAAAGTAGAAAATAACAACCAAATCTATGTACTGAATATTCATGGCTATAAAGTGGCGTCGCAGCACAAACCAGCACACACATCACATACAATAAAGAGCTGTAAGGGGATGTGGGTGTATGACGTACATGCCCATACATCGTCTCTTAAAGGGGTTGTCTGAGTTTTTTTTTTTAAAGTTTCCACCAGAAAAGTGTTGTCATAAAATATGTGTAATTAAAGAGCATATAATCACCTATTTCACCCCCAACGCTCCATTGCTGCAGTCATGATGCATACCCTGCACACCGCCTCAGTCACTGACCTCAGTGGTAAACTGCACATAATGGCTGAGGCCAGTGATTGGCTGCAGTGGTCACATAGAGTATATGAGCATGGGCAGATTCTAATGCCACACAAACCAAGCAAATGCGTGAGGGCAGAGATCCTGCTGTCCACAAGAGGTCGGCTGAAAAAATAAATTGCTAAAGGGACAGACATACCACCTGTTGGGGTGCACAAAAGCCTGGGGGGGGGGGGGGGCTTTCTGAGCTGTAGATCAGTAGCAGAAGTGCCCAGCAGTGCTAAATTTAGAGAGAGGCTTAATGGGCCAACAGGGGAAGATCTTAGGAGGTATAAGGGGGCTGAGCTTAGCTATGTAATGGGGGCCCCCAGACATAAGTTTGCTTGGGGCCAAACAAGCAAAGCCTGGTGGGGAGGATCAGGGCAGCTGTACTGAAAGTGGGCATGGGGTGAAATAGGTGACTGTATGTTACTTTCCAAATTTCCAAATGCTCCCTTAAAAAAAAAAAAAGACATCTGACGAAGAAGCTTGCAATTGTGTCGTCATCTTTTCAGTTAGCCATTAAAAGGTATCTCAGCCACTGAGGAATGCAGATTTTATTTTTTCTCATTTTCCATATTTGAATGTGCATGAGAATTGAATTATTTTAGGAGGATTGTAGGATCTATCAGCTGAAGACATCAGACCTATCCTAGTGGGATCTCTTTTTCAGGAGTCACCAGATTTCCAGTACTTATTGGCATAGTGCCTGTAACGGAAACCTTCCCCTCTCCCCCTCTATTTTTACCCACTGGCTTGCTCATTCTAAGGCCTCTTTCACAATATTGTTTTTTTTTTTTTCGTTTTGCGGGCCGTTTTTTGCGTTCCGTATACTGTCCGTATACGGAACCATTCATTTCAATGGGTCCGGGAAAAAAACGGAATGTACTTCGTATGTATTCCGTTTCCATGTTTCCGTATCTCCGTTCCGTGCAAAGATAGAACATGTCCTATATTTGGCTGCAAATCACGTTCCGTGGCTCCATTAAAGTCAATGGGTCAGCAAAAAAAATGGAATGCATCCGGAAATGCATCCGTATGTCTTCCGTATCCGTTCCGTTTTTTGCAGAACCATCTATTGAAAATGTTATGCCCAGCCCAATTTGTTCTATGTAATTACTGTATATGCCATACGGAAAAATGGAACCGAAACGGAAACACAACGGAAACAAAAAACTGCACAACGAATCCGTGAAAAATGGACCGCAAAACACTGAAATAGGCATACGGCAGTGTGAAAGAGGCCTAAAGGTGGGTTTGCACTGCCCGATTGTCGAGCAGATCCTCTTGGACGAATGTCACTATGAACGCTCGTTCCCGATAATCTGCCCGTGTAAAGGTGCTGCAGATTACCTGATGAACGAGTAAAAAACTTGTTCGGCGGATGAAACAATCATTTATGCAGACACAACTTCCTCTTCTTTATACTATCAAAGAAACAAAAAAGGCGACCCAGGGTGTCTCAGGGGGAAGTGAGGGACAGTGTCCACCCAATATGACCACAAAGGACACCCTCAAAGGGTAACTCGGCACAAGCTCCAGAGTACAACAGCAGAAACACAAAGAAATAGAGCTCATAGTACCGAAATATATGTATTTTATAATAAAAATTACATAAATATAAAAGAACAATGATTGTGATGCCATAGACAGGACAAAAATAAGAGCGGAGGACAGAAAAGAAAGAGCGCCACCCTGGGGAAAGCACACGGATCAATAATACAGTATATCAACGAATCATAGGAAAAATGCTGGGAACAGTGCCCGACCTATGAGGACGAACAGTAAAACTAATGAATATAGGTGAGACAGTGGTCACCATAAGTACCCCCACATGGCAGTAGAAAATGGTATGTTGAATAATAAAAATAATAAAAAAAGTAAACAACAAACCAACCGTCGAGACCGGGTGTAGTAGACATCAAGGTCATACAGGGAGTGCAGAATTATTAGGCAAGTTGTATTTTTGAGGATTAATTTTATTATTGAACAACAACCATGTTCTCAATGAACCCAAAAAACTCATTAATATCAAAGCTGAATATTTTTGGAAGTAGTTTTTAGTTTGTTTTTAGTTTTAGCTATTTTAGGGGGATATCTGTGTGTGCAGGTGACTATTACTGTGCATAATTATTAGGCAAATTAACAAAAAACAAATATATACCCATTTCAATTATTTATTTTTACCAGTGAAACCAATATAACATCTCAACATTCACAAATATACATTTCTGACATTCAAAAACAAAACAAAAACAAATCAGTGACCAATATAGCCACCTTTCTTTGCAAGGACACTCAAAAGCCTGCCATCCATGGATTCTGTCAGTGTTTTGATCTGTTCACCATCAACATTGCGTGCAGCAGCAACCACAGCCTCCCAGACACTGTTCAGAGAGGTGTACTGTTTTCCCTCCTTGTAAATCTCACATTTGATGATGGACCACAGGTTCTCAATGGGGTTCAGATCAGGTGAACAAGGAGGCCATGTCATTAGATTTTCTTCTTTTATACCCTTTCTTGCCAGCCACGCTGTGGAGTACTTGGATGCGTGTGATGGAGCATTGTCCTGCATGAAAATCATGTTTTTCTTGAAGGATGCAGACTTCTTCCTGTACCACTGCTTGAAGAAGGTGTCTTCCAGAAACTGGCAGTAGGACTGGGAGTTGAGCTTGACTCCATCCTCAACCCGAAAAGGCCCCACAAGCTCATCTTTGATGATACCAGCCCAAACCAGTACTCCACCTCCACCTTGCTGGCGTCTGAGTCGGACTGGAGCTCTCTGCCCTTTACCCATCCGGCCATGGGCCCATCCATCTGGCCCATCAAGACTCACTCTCATTTCATCAGTCCATAAAACCTTAGAAAAATCAGTCTTGAGATATTTCTTGGCCCAGTCTTGACGTTTCAGCTTGTGTGTCTTGTTCAGTAGTGGTCGTCTTTCAGCCTTTCTTACCTTGGCCATGTCTCTGAGTATTGCACACCTTGTGCTTTTGGGGACTCCAGTGATGTTGCAGCTCTGAAATATGGCCAAACTGGTGGCAAGTGGCATCTTAGCAGCTGCACGCTTGACTTTTCTCAGTTCATGGGCAGTTATTTTGCGCCTTGGTTTTTCCACACGCTTCTTGCGACCCTGTTGACTATTTTGAATGAAACGCTTGATTGTTCGATGATCACGCTTCAGAAGCTTTGCAATTTTAAGAGTGCTGCATCCCTCTGCAAGATATCTCACTATTTTTGACTTTTCTGAGCCTGTCAAGTCCTTCTTTTGACCCATTTTGCCAAAGGAAAGGAAGTTGCCTAATAATTATGCACACCTAATATAGGGTGTTGATGTCATTAGACCACACCCCTTCTCATTACAGAGATGCACATCACCTAATATGCTTAATTGGTAGTAGGCTTTCGAGCCTATACAGCTTGGAGTAAGACAACATGCATAAAGAGGATGATGTGGTCAAAATACTCATTTGCCTAATAATTCTGCACTCCCTGTATATGCCAGGAAAGGAGTAACAAGAGGACCAGAGCTCACCTAACAGAGACCGTGTGCTGGAATACCCAGGATGGCGCTACCCCAACGCGCGTTTCGGCGTGCCTTCTTCAGGGGGTAACGCCATCACTGTGAATAGAATATTTGAGCTCTCTCTCAACCAATGAGGAAATCGGTACTTACTCATCCCCAGGTGTGTATGTCCAGTGGTGCGCGAAAAGCCAGCAGAGTCGCGTCCGGCCACTCCACGGCCGGCGTCCCGCCGACACGCCCACACCATGTGACAAGTCACATGATCGGACGGCAACGGCGTAAGGACGCATGGACGCGAGGCGCCGGAGGCGGCGCTGGATGATGCGCGCACGCATCACACAAGAGGAGAAGGATCAGGGCACCACCATAGCAATATCAGTGTGCCTCCTCTAAAGAAAAACCAGCATATACACTCACCTAAAGAATTATTAGGAACACCATACTAATACTGTGTTGGACCCCCTTTTGCCTTCAGAACTGCCTTAATTCTACGTGGCATTGATTCCACAAGGTGCTGATAGCATTCTTTAGAAATGTTGGCCCATATTGATAGGATAGCATCTTGCAGTTGATGGAGATTTGAGGGATGCACATCCAGGGCACGAAGCTCCCGTTCCACCACATCCCAAAGATGCTCTATTGGGTTGAGATCTGGTGACTGCGGGGGCCATTTTAGTACAGTGAACTCATTGTCATGTTCAAGAAACCAATTTGAAATGATTCGAGCTTTGTGACATGGTGCATTATCCTGCTGGAAGTAGCCATCAGAGGATGGATTCATGTTCTCATTCTGTTTACGCCAAATTCAGACTCTACCATTTGAATGTCTCAACAGAAATCGAGACTCATCAGACCAGGCAACATTTTTCCAGTCTTCAACAGTCCAATTTTGGTGAGCTCGTGCAAATTGTAGCCTCTTTTTCCTATTTGTAGTGGAGATGAGTGGTACCCGGTGGGGTCTTCTGCGGTTGTAGCCCATTGTGGCTTCACAAATGCTTTGCTGCATACCTCAGTTGTAATTAGTGGTTATTTCAGTCAACGTTGCTCTTCTATCAGCTTGAATCAGTCGGCCCATTCTCCTCTGACCTCTAGCATCCACAAGGCATTTTTGGAGTTCAGGAGATTGTCTTGACCAGGACCACCCCCCTAAATGCATTGAAGCAACTGCCATGTGATTGGTTAACTAGAAAATTGCATTAATGAGAAATAGAACAGGTGTTCCTAATAATTATTTAGGTGAGTGTATATATACATCAATACAGCATGTTGTGCATTTGACCATAATGTACACCCACATGTGATCCATGATTTTTGACCGCATAATATATACATACACATCATAGTAAAAAGAAGAATACATAGACATAGACAAACCATGTGATAATAGTTGTCAACTGTTAATTTAAAAATACATAATAATACATATAAGTATAGAATGTACATGTAGCGAATACATACACAATATAAAAATGACAATACTGAAAGGCGACAGACCACCGTGAATATTACAATAGGTCATAAACAAAAAGAAAAAAAATATGAAAATAAAAATAAAAACACATAATAGTGAATCAAAAATAAAATGACCTGAACATAATAGGGTGTGGTGCAAGCAAAAAGACATGATGCAGTCAGGTTATTGTTGAATCCATGATTGCAAACAAAAAATATATATGTGACTAGTGCAATTATACGAATCATCATGCCAATGTAATACATAGTTTATAAAGTGCAATGTGCAAGAACAAGTTTACATAAGATGAAACATGTATATATCAAGCAGAGGAATAAAACAATATATTGGTAATATACCAGTATGTATATAATTACAGTGGTATACTATACAAAAAGGCGTGTAGAAAATAATAATGAATGAATAGGTAAAGTGCACAGGTACGGGGAAAGCAGGGAGGAGGAGGGAGGGTAAGAGGGGGTGGAGGGGGGGGGAAGGAGGGAAGGGGCAAGGAAGGAGGGGGGGAGGGGGCGCGCAGGTGGCGAGGGGACGGGGAGGGGGGAGGGAAAGGAAAGGAAAGAGGGGAAAAACCTGGTAATAGTATACATAAAAAATGCTGCAGAGACTCCACTGACTAGGCCAAAAACAGGCAAAGGAGAATCCAATTGAAACAGACCGGAGGGAGGCAAGATGACATGGTGTCCGGCTAAAGAATAAAATACTGGAGAGAGACACAAAACATGTTTTTATAACAAATATACATAATAATAAAGAACAAACAAACTGTTAAAAGAAAAGAATGAGATCCACAGTTGTGGACCCAACGGTTACAAGAAAGAAGAAAAGCCCAAATTCTCATTAAGACCTCTGGGACGTAAGGTCCCAAGGGTCCAAATCCAGCGGCTCTACTTTTGGGCTAGCCGCTTGGATGTATTGCCTGCACGTAGATCAACCTGGATACAGTCAATCCCTCTGACCTTAAGGAATCTCGGGTTGCATGAATGAAATTCCTTGAAATGCCTTGCAATTGGTTTAAGGACCTCAACCTCCTCTACTTCCTGTGCATTGAGGATGTCCCTTATATGCTCCCGCACGCGGACCCTCAACTCGCATGTTGTCAACCCCACATATATCTTAGGGCATGGGCATGAGGCATAGTACACTACCCGCGTGCTGGAGCATGTAAGGGACTGATTAATTTTGAAGGATCTAACTCCAGACGTGTCCGCAAAGTCGAAGGATCGCTCCATATTGGGGCATGCGGCACATCTGCCGAAAGGTCTGAACCCGGTCTTTGGACTTCCTTGTCCGACGCAGAGCTGAGGAGGTATCGGTTGTAAATAACCTCTAACTAGACTGTCCCGTAGGGTACTAGCCCTCCGTGCCGTGACAAGGGGTTGTGTAGATAGAAGTTTTTCCAAGACAGGGTCCGTTAATAAAATGGGCCAGTGTAAAGCCAAACACTTCCTCATTTCATCCCAATGTGAGTGGTATGTGCTTACAAATCTGATTTTTTTTGTCAGGTATCCTGTCTCTTTTAATTTGTAGCAATTGAAGCTGATCCTGAGTCTTAGCTCGCCAGTAAGCCTTTTTAATAGACCGATGACTGTAGCCCCTCCTAAGAAACCGCTCCTTCAACTCACTGGCCTGCCTTTCAAATGTTCTCTGTTTAGCATTGCAAAGTATAACCATTCTTTTTTAAGTCATTAGGTAGGGGGCTTGCTTTATTACCTCCTTACCATGTTCTGTGTGTTTTGTATTGGTAAGGTTATTTTTAGAGATAAGCGAATTATAAAAAAATTTGATTCGGCTGCTTCGCTTTGTGACGAATTACTTCATCACGAAGCGCATTTCTTTGTAAGTAGTGGGTGCAATGACAGGGAACTGCGATTGCGCCGCACCCAATCATTGTACCCCTCAGATGCTGCTTTCATACATAATCGCAGCATCTGATATAAAAAAACAGTGTCATAATCTCACGCGGTCTGTGATGACAGTGGATGGATGAGGTATGATTTGTTGTTTTTTACACTATTTCAAGTTAAATAGATTCGCTACCACAAAGGACAAGGAAATTCGGCTTCCCGGCGAATGGAATTTATCCTGAAATTCATATCGAAGTCTACTTATTGTTGAATTTTAGCAAAACAGCAAGTTTTTTTTCCAACCCCCTCAAAATCAGAATGTAGCAAACTGCAATTCTATTGGCTTCGGCCACATGTCTTTGTTATTCCTCTGTTACATTGTACCTACTACAAAAAGTTTATATAAACGGATTGAACATGAAACAGAACTGTAAGGTAATCTGTATGTTACATTACTAGTGGATTCATTTAGACTAGTACCAAAAAAGCTGGCCGGATGAGGTCATACTTAGGTGTGTTTTACCTTCCTTTGTGACATTTTCTCTCTCCATTATGGAATACTTTCAGAATGAATCAACACCATAAGTGTCCTTACATAAAGCAAAATAGAATAGACAAGCATCTGTTTCATCATTCCAGGTAAGAGCTCTGAGCAGATGCACAGACAACACGCTCCAAGTGCCCGATTGTCACCCACGAGGCACAGATATCAATTCTTGTTTATGGAGAATTAACCACTTCCCATCTGGGCCATTTGCCCCCTTCCTGACCAGGCCAAATTTTGCAAAACTGACATATCTCACTTTATGTGGTAATAACTTTGGAACGCCTTTATTTATCCAAGTCATTCAGAGATTGTTTTCTCGTGACACATTGTACTTCATGATAATCATAAATTTGAGTCAAAATATTTCACCTTTATTTAAGAAAAAATCCCAAATTTACCCAAAAATTTGAAAAATTCGCAATTTTCTAAATTTCTATTTCTCTGCTTTTAAAACAGAAAGTAATACCTCATAAAATATTTATTATTTAACATTCCCCATATGTCTACTTTATGTTGGCATCATTTTGGAAATGTCATTTTATTTTTTTAGGACGTTAGAAGGCTTAGAAGTTTAGAAGCAATTCTTCAAATTTATAAGAAAATTGCCAAAACCCACTTTTTAAGGACCAGTTCAGGTCTGAAGTCACTTTGTGGGGCCTACATAGTGGATACCCCCATAAATGACCCCATTGTAGAAACTACACCCCTCAAGGTATTCAAAACCGATTTTACAAACTTTGTTAACCCTTTAGGCGTTCCACAAGAATTAAAGGAAAATGGAGATCAAATTTTTAAATTTCACTTTTTTGGCAGATTTTCCATTTTAATCAATTTTTTTCTTTAACACATCGATGGTTAACAGCCAAACAAAACTCAATATTTATTACCCAGATTCTGCGGTTTACAGAAACACCCCACATGTGGTCATAAACTGCTGTATGGGCACACGGCAGGGCGCAGAAGAAAAGGAACTCCACATGGTTTTTAGATGCCATGTCCCATTTGAAGCCCCCTGATGCACCCTTAGTAGAAACTCCCAAGAAGTGACCCCATTTTGGAAACTAGGGGATAAGGTGCCAGTTTTATTAGTACTATTTTTGGGTACATATGATTTTTTGATCATTCATTATAACACTTTATGGGCAAGGTGACCAAAAAATTGGTTGTTTTAGCCCAGTTTCTATTTATTTATTTTTACAGCGTTCACCTGAGGGGTTCAGTCAAGTGACATTTTTATAGAGCAGATTGTTACGGACGTGGCGATACCTAATATGTATACTTTTTCTCATTTATTAAAGTTTTACACAATAAAACATTTTTGAAACAAAAAAATTAGGTTTTAATGTGTCCATGTTCTGAGAGCTATAGTTTTTTTATTTTTTGAGAGATTTTCTTATGTAGGGGCTAATTTTTTGCGGGATGAGGTGACGGTTTTATTGGTACTATTTTGTGGGACATACACATTTTTAATCACTTGGTGTTGCACCTTTTGTGATGCAAGGTGACAAAAATTGCTTGTTTTGACACAGTTTTTTTTTTTTTTTTTTTTACGGTGTTCACCCGAGGGGTTAGGTCATGTGATATTTTTATAGAGCTGGTTTTTACGGACGCGGCAATACCTAATATGTATACTTTTTTTTATTTGTTTCACTTTAACACAATAATAGCATTTTTGAAACCAAGAAAAAGATGTTTTAGTGTCTCCATGTTCTAAGAGCTATAGTTTTTTTATTTTTTGAGAGATTTTCTTATGTAGGGGCTCATTTTTTGCGGGTTGAGGTGACTGTTTTATTGGTACTATTTTGTGGGACATACGCGTTTTTGATCACTTGGTGTTGCACCTTTTGTGATGCAAGGTGACAAAAATTGCTTGTTTTGACAGTTTTTTTTTTTTACGGTGTTCACCCGAGGGGTTAGGTCATGTGATATTTTTATAGAGCTGGTTTTTACGGACGCGGCAATACCAAATATGTCTATTTTATTTTATTTTTTCTATTTTTTTTTTTATTTTTTATTCCTAACTTGGGAACTTTTTTTTTTTTTACATGTGAAACTTTCTTTTATTTTATTTTTTCAACCCCTTTATTTTTTTTTTTTTTTTTTACACTTTTCGTCCCCCATAAGGTCATACAAGACCTCTGGGGGACATTTGCTTCACTTTTTCTTTTTTTTTTCACAGTTGATTTCTCCTGTAACTGGGGCTGACATAGTAGCCCCAGTTACAGGACAAATGCACCCCTATAGAGGCTGTACAGCAGCAATCCAGCGCTGTACAGCCTCACAGCAGGGCTGATCGAGGTCTCTGAGAGACCTCACACAGCTCCTGCACACTCCGGTCACGGCGGTCACATGACCGCCGGGCCGGAACAGGAAGCGCACAGCGCTTCCTGCTCTGCAGACACAGCGCTCGGTGAGCGCTGTGTCTGCAGCGATCGTGAAGGCAGGGACACCTGGGAACTGTCCCTGCCTTGTCTTAGGGTTGCCCTGCTGTCACTGACAGCGGGCAACCCGATCAGCAGCTGCACGATTAGCGTGCAGCTGCTATTTCTGACAGGACGTTTTAAAACGTGCTGTCAGAAATAGACGTCCACCCATAGGACGTTTATAGTCTATGGGCGGACGTGAGGCGGTTAACATTGTGCTGTCATTCTATTCCATAAACATCATTATCATATAGCGATCTACTATTATCATATAGCGATCTACTATATATATCCAAGGAACCCACAGCACTACAATGGCTTGAGTGAGCAAACAAATCTCAGCAATGTTTAAGTCCTATCACAGGACCTTTCTTAAATTAAGCTTGAGAAAGGTCCTGTGATAAGACTGAAAACGTTTTCTGAGACATAGGTAAATAGGTAAACTTTTTGCAATTGGTTCCAGAGGTGGGACCCATTCCTATTTGACATTGATGATATATGCTATTGATATGCCATCAATATCTTAGATGGGAATACAAATTTAAGGCTTTTTCAATAATTGATTCAGTAATTTACCCATAAATGACAAAATCATAGGAGAGATGATACGTGACCTCTGGGACACCCACAATCATGAGAAGGAAGGGTCCCATGAATGGGGTCGTCATAGACAGTGCGCACTGCAGCCCTATTCCAAGTGTATGGGACTGAAAGTACAGAGCTTGCCCTATCTCCAGCAGTCCCATAGACTGTGAAAGGAGCAGCAGTGCATATGTTTGACCACCACCTCATTCAAATAGGAGACATGGGACCCCCCCTTCTCGAAAAATTGTGGGGGTTCCAATAGTCTGACCCCACTGTGCAGACACATCACCTGTCCTGTTGATAAGTGATAAGTATCCCATGGAGAGGTGATAAGTTGCCATTCTGGGACAACCCCTTAAAATAAGGATGGGCTGCAATACCACACACAGCCAGTAGACAGCGCTGTTTATGGAAAATAAAAATGTAGTCTTCTTTGAAAACCTAAAAAGCCCTTTAATATACAAGAGTGATGCCATTGGGAACGAAAGTCCAGGATCTTGCACTGACCCAGCTGTGATTGCATTCTCTTTGTAGTGCTGTGTATAATTCATTTTAATATGCTAGATGTTGTTCTAAAAGATGATTAAAAATGCTACATGGGATGACAAAAGTTGTATTGTTTCAATAAGCTCTAATACCACAATTTCCTAAATATTCATTTTTTACAAAACCACAGTGGAAACAAAGGTTCATTTTGTCATAAAACTCAAACCAGAAACTGTACAGATTCTGCTAAGTAGGAAACATTGGCTCAGACAAGCGTGTATAAAATGTGCCATATGATTCCTGTATAGAAGATTAACCATTAACATCCGATGTTAAACAAGTAACATAACATACACATTTTGCCCGGAGCGATGAAACTCATCCGAAAACAAAATGCTCTCCTAATGCTCATTAGGGCGCTTTTACTCCTCGTTAGGATAATAACATTTCTGTATGAATAAATATTTCTGCAAAAAATCCTAGACGACATGTCGAGCTTGAAGTTCGGGGATTTTACTCAAAGTATCCTACATACAGTTGCAAGAGAAAGTATGTGAACCCTTTGGAATGATATGGATTTCTACACAAATTGGTCATAAAATGTGATCTGAACTTCATCTAAGTCACAACAATAGACAATCACAGTCTGCTTAAACTAATAACACACAAAGAATTCAATGTTACCATGTTTTTATTGAACACACCATGTAAACATTCACAGTGCAGATGGGAAAAGTATTTGAACCCCTAGACTAATGACATCTCCAAGAGCTAATTGGAGTGAGGTGTCAGCCAACTGGAGTCCAATCAATGAGATGAGATTGGAGGTGTTGGTTACAGCTGCCCTGCCCTATAAAAAAAACACACCAGTTCTGGGTTTGCTTTTCACAAGAAGCATTGCCTGATGTGAATGTTGCCTCGCACAAAAGAGCTCTCAGAAGACCTACGATTAAGAATTGTTGACTTGCATAAAGCTGGAAAAGGGTTATAAAAGTATCTCCAAAAGCCTTGCTGTTCATCAGTCCATGGTAAGACAAATTGTCTATAAATGGAGAAAGTTCAGCATTGCTGCTACTCTCCCTAGGAGTGGCCGTCCTGTAAAGATGACTGAAAGAGCACAGCGCAGACTGCTCAATGAGGTGAAGAAGTATAATAGAGTGTCAGCTAAAGACTTACAGAAGTCTCTGGCATATGCTAACATCCCTGTTAGCGAATCTATGATACGTAAAACACTAAACAAGAATGGATTTCATGGGAAGATACCACAGAGGAAGCCACTGCTGTCCAAAAAAAGCATTGCTGCACGTTTACAGTTTGCACAAGAGCACCTGGATGTTCCACAGCAGTACTGGCAAAATATTCTGTGGACAGATGAAACCAAAATTGAGTTGTTTGAAAGAAACACACAACACTATGTGTGGAGAAAAAGAGCCACAGCACACCAACATCAAAACCTCATCCCAACTGTGAAGTATGGTGGTGGGGGCATCATGGTTTGGAGCTGCTTTGCTGCATCAGGGCCTGGACGGATTGCCATCATCGAAGAAAAATTGAATTCCCAAGTTTATCAAGACATATTGCAGGAGAACTTAAGGCCATCTGTCCACCAGCTGAAGCTCAACAGAAGATGGGTGTTGCAACAGGACAACGACCCAAAGCATAGAAGTAAATCAACAACAGAATGGCTTTAACAGAAGAAAATACGCCTTCTGGATTGGCCCAGTCAGAGTCCTGACCTCAACCCGATTGAGATGCTGTGGCATGACCTCAAGAAAGCGATTCACACCAGACATCCCAAGAATATTGCTGAACTGAAACAGTTCTGTAAAGAGGAATGGTCAAGAATTACTCCTGACCGTTGTGCACGTCTGATCTGCAACTACAGGAAACGTTTGGTTGAAGTTATTGCTACCAAAGGAGGTTCAACCAGTTATTAAATCCAAGGGTTCACATACATTTTCCACCTGCACTGTGAATGTTTACATGGTGTGTTCAATAAAAACATGGTAACATTTAATTCTTTGTGTGTTATTAGTTTAAGCAGACTGTGATTGTCTATTGTTGTGACTTAGATGAAGATCAGATCACATTTTATGACCAATTTGTGCAGAAATCCATATCATTCCAAAGGGTTCACATACTTTTTCTTGCAACTGTATATATAAAATCGGAATATTTTTGAAGTACTAACCAGTTGCACTGTACATGGCCCTGATCATGACCAGTTTTCTAAACTTAATTCCATACATGGAGTAGGAAGCCGGGGCATAGCTATAAGGCCTCATGCAACCACATATGAACCGTATTTGTTTTGTGGTCCGCAAATCACAAATCTGCAAAACATAGATCCCGGCCGTTTGCATGCAACCATTTTTTCCCAAACTCCTGCAGAAATGTAATTTCCTTGTCCATGAAACAAACAAGAGGTAGGACATGTTCTATCTTTTTTCGTGGCCATACGAATGTGGACAGTGTGCTGTCTGCAAATTTTGCAGCCCCATTGAAGTGAATGGCTTGATATCTGCTCTGCAAAACATGCAGACTGGATGTGCAGCCAGCCAGTAGCGCAGGGGCAACACGTGAGGTGCACGGTGGACCGATGAGGGGCCAAATAATAACACACAGTTCACCAGTTTACTCACGGTTAGCAGAAAGCCTCCCTGGGCTGGCAGCACAGTGTTGAGGTGGAAAGCACGAAATCTTCCGTGGCACGCTCTGTGGTAGGGAAGCATCAGCCAAGATGGTGGTTGAGGTGCCCTTGATGTTAGGGGTGCTTAGGGTGCTTGTTGCGGCTGAGTCCCTTGATGGTTTTTGTCGTGACTCCAGTACCGTTAATGGTGGTACAACCAATAGTGGTAATAATGAGGTAGACAGTGGTAAGATGCAACTCACAACTTTTACTGATGATGACTTTGGTTGCAGCAGTACAAAATACGGTCTCTAGTGGGTATGAGAGATAATTCTGCAAGTCCACTGTTTCCAGGCTTTCTTAGGCTTGATTTGAGCTTAGCCGGATATTTCCTATATCAGTGTAATTTGGTGAGGTTGCCGGAAGCTATGGTATCCTTCACCTGATTATCCCAAAGGTCCTGGATGCCTGATTTGTGGCTTTTATCCTTTTGATGTATAAGTCTTTTCTGTTGTCCCTTTCTGGACTAAACTTTCATCAGAGCAAAAGTGCTGGATCTGCACTCTCTTACCTCAGCAGATTGACTACTCAATCAACAACCACTGACCTGTCCCCAGTCCTGTCTCACTACTACTCAACTGACTAACTTGGCCTGACCTAGATATATATAGAACCTAAGTGTCATCCCCATCTAGTGGTGGGATGTATAAATTACACCTAATCTGCCTGGTAACAGGGATTTTGCAGATAAATTAGTACAAAGTCATATAATACAGCATAGTACAATTTTTAGGGTAAAAAGTGCTTTTAAGCAGTGCCCACACACGTGTAGTGGGACGCTGCATACCCCCATGGTAAAATGTAAGTCGACCTCGACACATTCTTGACTCGATGTTGTATCTTCCTGTAAGATATAAAAAGTGGAAAAGGCATACATGCATAGGAAAATAAGGCCATAACTTCTATTCTTGTACTTCTTGTACCGATAAGTAAAATGGGTTAGGCAAGCATATCTCAGGCAACAACGAAATGTGACAAATGGGGTAACACATTTTTTTTTTTTTTTGGAAGAATGATGATGTACCGGAAGCCAAAATTGTCCACAATGAGGAAGAAAAACAAAAATAAACATCTCAGGAGGCTTACAGGGTATGAGTCCGTTCCCTGGGCACAAGTAAATGTCAATGTAGAATATCACGGAGGCTCAGGTACGTGAAAGTCTATCTCCGGGTGCAGGCTTGAACGTTGCAAACAGGCAAATAGTCCCTTAAAAAGTCCTTTAAGGAAAATAGAACATGATAAACATAAGTCAGTCCTTTTCTTGAACTCTGGAACTCCAGACAGGGTAAGGATGTTCTCAACGTTGAAGAGCTGGAAGTTGTCTTCTCGGCTGCTGGGGCAGGAAATCTCTGTAACAAACTTGTGGTTGTCCTCTTGTAATCCGGTCGGATCTACGAAGCGGCTGAGACTCTTCAGACCTTGCTTCAAGGGAAGTTGATGTTTCCTGAATTGCAGTAACTTCAGCTTCTGGTTGAAGTGTTGGGTTGTTGGTTTTAGCAGGCACTAAGATGTTGAGCCATGGAGCTAAGAACCATTGCCAAGGATCAGAGGCTAATAATGTTTTTTCCAAAGGACTGTATTGGTTCTTCTGAATCAGACATTTTTTCAGGTTCTGGCCCTAAGGATTGAATTTCCTCTAAAACAGCTTCTTCTTGAGAAGTTTCTTCTGGAGGGTCTTCTTTAAGACACAATTTTAGGCGATTACGATGCACTACATGGGTTTTGTCCTCTTGGGTAATCTCACAAGTATCAGTTTCTGGATTGAGAATAGCAGTAATGGTGTAAAGTTCTCTCTCCCATTTACTATCTAATTTGCTGGTACGATGGTTATTTTTTAACCACACACGATCACCAAATTTGAGAGGTTCTGCCATGGCAGATTTATTATAGTCCTTCTGTTGTTTTTCATGAGCATGTCCCATACGTTGTTGAACAATTTCTTGTGCATCAATCAAACGTCTTTGGTGCTCAGTCACCCGATCAGTTTTTGGTAGAGGGTTGATTGCATCAGGCACTTGTACCCCCAAAGTGTGATCAGCAGGTAAGGTACCTTGTCGGCCAAACATAAGGTAGTAGGGTGTATACCCAGTAGAACAATGAATAGTGTTGTTGTAGGTATACATCAGCTGAGGCAATAAAGTAGGCCAATCATTTCTTGTAGCAGGTGGGACCGCTCTTAACATCTCAATTAGAGTTTGGTTCATTTTTTCACAAAGTCCATTCCCTTGGGGATGGTATGCTGTGGTCCTGATTTTCTGACAGTTGTGAAAGGTACACAGTTCTTTAAAGAGTTCTGATTCAAAGGCAGATCCCTGATCTGTAAGGATTCTTCACATGGTCGATTGCTACTATTTCTAATGGTGTTTTGCTTACGATGGAATGTAAGGGTGCTTTTTGGTCATGTTTCTCATTTCCTCCAACAGCACAGGTGGAACATTCTCGACACCATTTTTCAATGTCTCCTCTCATCCCAATCCAATAGAATCTTCTACGGATAGTGGCTTCTGTTTTCTGCACGCCAAAGTGTCCTGATTGATCATGAATCTGATACATCTCAAGAATTATTCTTGCATCTCGGCGTGGTATTAGAATACCAGATACCAGGTAATTGGGTCTAAAGTTCTTCTTAATAGTAGGCCCTTCTGTAGAAAGAGGTGTTTTCTGTGTCTCCATAGTTTTGACAACTCTAGATTAGCATTCCTCCTGCAGATTCTTTCTGGTGTTCTTCCGGTGGTGACAAAATCTTGCAGTTCAACACTCTGCTTTCATTTTGCAGCTTGATCCATCTTTCTTTGTCCACATGGGAATTTGGATCCACTTGTTGTTGAAGTTTGAAAACCTTTTTCCCTTTGACAGTGATGATGTCTTGGTGGGCAAAATTTTTGTAGAAGGATGGCATCTCTACCTCTTCCCAAACATCTTCTTGTGAAGTAGGATCTTCTTTGGTCGGCAGACGGGATAATGCATCCGCATTTTCATTTGTTTTTCCTGTTCTGTACTTTACGGTGAAATTGTAGTTAGCAAGGCGTGAGGCCCATCTTTGCTCCAACGCTCCTAACTTGGCGGTGTTAAGATGTGCTAGTGGGTTGTTATCGGTGAAGTCCACGAAGGGTGTTGCAGCAAGGTAATCTTTAGATTTTTCTGTAACAGCCCACACGAGTGTGAGGAATTCCAATTTGAAGGAACTGTAGTTTTGGTTGTTTCTTTCAGTACCTCTAAGAGATCTACTAGCGTAGGAAATGACTCTTTCTTTACCTTCTTGTACTTGTGACAAAACAGCTCCCAGGCCTTTCTTACTTGCATCTGTGTTAAGATGAAATGGCTGTTGGTAATCCGGATAACCTAAGATTGGTGGTTCTGTTAACTTCTTTTTCAGGAGCTGGAAGGCAATTTCTCTTTCAGTGTTCCATTCAACTGGTATTGGAGATTTCTGATACCTTTTAGGATGTCCCCTTAGAAGTTCTAATATTGGTTCTGCAATTTGGGCAAAGTGAGGAATGAAGCGTCTGTAATATCCTGCGAAACTGAGGAAACTTCTCACTTCCTTCACCGTAGTAGGAGTAGGCCATTTTCAGACTGCGGCTATCTTCTCTGGATCTGGTTTAACACCTTCAGAGCTGACGATATGCCCTAAGTATTTAACTTCTGGCTTCAGTAGATGACACTTGGATGGTTTGACTTTTAGTCCATGCTTAATGAGAACTAGACTTCGGCCAGATGTTTCAAATGATCTTCATAAGATTTGGAGTAGATGATGACATCATCTAAGTACAACAAGACAGTCTCAAAATTTTTGTGGCCCAGACAACGCTCCATTAATCTCTGAAAAGTTCCAGGCGCATTGCAAAGTCCAAAGGGCATGCAGTTGAAATAGGCCCATAGGGGTAGTAAATGCAGTCTTCTCACGATCTTCAGGTGTCATTGGTACTTGCCAGTATCCACTGGTTAAATCAAGAGTAGAGAAGTAGGCTGAAGATCCTAAAGCTGTCAAGGATTCCTCTATGCGTGGTAAAGGGTAAGCATCTTTGTGAGTAATTTGGTTGATTTTTCTGTAGTCCACACAGAATCTGATGTTGCCGTCTTTTTTGCGGACAAGGACTAGTGGTGCAGCCCATGGGCTATGGCTGTCTTTGATGATATTGGAGTCTTTCATCTCTTGGATCATTTGTTTTACGGATTGGTACATAGTTGGTGGTATAGGCCGATACCTTTCCTTGATCGGTGGGTGTGAACATGTAGGAATGGACCGTTTAATGATATCTATAGTACAGACCAAAAGTTTGGACACACCTTCTCATTCAAAGAGTTTTCTTTATTTTCATGACTATGAAAATTGTAGATTCACACTGAAGGCATCAAAACTATGAATTAACACATGTGGAATTATATACATGACAAACAAGTGTGAAACAACTGAAAATATGTCATATTCTAGGTTCTTCAAAGTAGCCACCTTTTGCTTTGATTACTGCTTTGCACACTCTTGGCATTCTCTTGATGAGCTTCAAGAGGTAGTCCCCTGAAATGGTTTTCACTTCATAGGTGTGCCCTGTCAGGTTTAATAAGTGGGATTTCTTGCCTTATAAATGGGGTTGGGACCATCAGTTGCGTTGAGGAGAAGTCAGGTGGTTACACAGCTGATAGTCCTACTGAATAGACTGTTAGAATTTGTATTATGGCAAGAAAAAAGCAGCTAAGTAAAGAAAAACGAGTGGTCATCATTACTTTAAGTAATGAAGGTCAGTCAGTCAGCCAAAGAATTGGGAAAACTTTGAAAGTAAGGGCTATTTGACCATGAAGGAGAGTGGGGTGCTGCGCCAGATGACCTGGCCTCCACAGTCACCGGACCTGAACCCAATCGAGATGGTTTGGGGTGAGCTGGACCGCAGAGTGAAGGCAAAAGGGCCAACAAGTGCTAAGCATCTCTGGGAACTCCTTCAAGACTGTTGGAAGACCATTTCAGGTGACTACCTCTTGAAGCTCATCAAGAGAATGCCAAGAGTGTGCAAAGCAGTAATCAAAGCAAAAGGTGGCTACTTTGAAGAACATAGAATATGACATCTTTTCAGTTGTTTCACACTTGTTTGTTATGTATATAATTCCACATGTGTTAATTCATAGTTTTGATGCCTTCATAGTCATGAAAATAAAGAAAACTCTTTGAATGAGAAGGTGTGTCCAAACTTTTGGTCTGTACTGTACTTCTCCATAGTCTGTAGAATGCTTACTGAAGGCACGGTGATGCTCTTTCACGATTTTCAGTACTCCTTCCAATTGGTGTTCTGGTGTGGAAGCATCTCCCACATGAAGTTCTTTCCACCAGGGGGTGCTTAAATTTTGGCCCTGTGGGTGTTATTTCTTAGTAAGTTGCACTTTGGTATCTGTAGACACACTGATGACATCTTGAAATGTAACTTGAATCAGCTGTGCAATGGGACGGTATTTTGTCAATGTTACACTGTGATCATTCAAATTTAGGAGACGAATAGGCACTTTACCTTCAGAGACGGTTACTAGGCTTCTTGCAGCTCTAACTAGGGGATAGTCTTCCAAGACAACTGGCTCTACCAAGGCTTGGTAGTCTTGACCTTGAATTCCAACTACAGCTCGGCACCACAAGAGGGTTTCGGTGTTGGGTTTGAGAATCACAGGTTGATTATCTCGGATACGGACACAGCAGATTTCTCCTTTTTCATTGGCGAATCTCTGTTGCGCATATCCCTTGTTGGGATATAATAGTTCCTCCTACCTGGATGGTAGGTTCCCAGTAACCCAGTATTGGTACAGGTTTGCAGTTACTGGCTATGAGACTCAGCCAGGATTCTGGGGGCTGGGTAAGCTGATTTTGGTCCCAGTATTTTTCAAATGCAGATTGTTGGATGGTAGTGACTTGGGATCCTGTGTCAACTAGGGCAACAAAAGGAACTCCATTTATTTGAAGTGTCACTTCTGGACGGGATCCAACATATCTGGGCATCAAATAGGGATCTTCTGGACCTATTGATCTACCTCCCAAGGGGTGGTCCTTGACCTCAGGGGTCGCCCGTTTAACTGCCAGCAAGTGGCTTCAGTATGGCCTGGCTTGTGACAGTATGTGCAAATAGGCCACTTGGGGGTACTAGTGCGGTCAGGTGGGCGTCCGCCTGAATTTCTGGAATAAGTCTCTTTATAATCAGGAGAGAAGAGCCTTCTGGACACAGGTTTCTCATCCTCCAGCAATAGTGTTTTTTTCCATTGCTCCAATTTTTGGTGAACTTTCTCCAGACTTTTAGTCAGGAATTGAACTTGCTCAGTAAGGGCAGCAACTGCGTCAGGAATTGGGGCTTCGGTTGCCTGACTGACGACAGGTAAAGGTTTCACAGGGGTGACCAGCTGTGTTGCTGGCACTACAGCGGATCTAACCGGTTCTGTTGGTGAACTTTTTCCCAGTATACTGATAGCTAATTCTTTAAAATCTAAGAAAGCAGCACTTGGATGCTGGGCGGCTAACATTCTTAGTTGGCTCTTTAAATTGTCTGTATTGACACCTTCAATAAATTGCTCTTTCAGGGTTTTATCCTGATTCTCTGCCTCACGGGGGTCTACTTGGACAACAGCTCTAAGGGCTTCCTGCAAAGATAATGCAAAGTCTCTGAGAGACTCACCCGATTGCTATTTCTTGCTGAAGAACCTCATCTTGACCTCTGACACGGTCCTGGGTTCAAAGGTGGTGTAGAGACGTTCAAATATCTGTTCCAGTGTCCTCCTTTCTGAGCTTGGCCAGGACTTCACTTCTCTGAGAGCAGCTCCTTCTAATTGCGCAAGAAGAATCTTCATCTGTTGTTCTGAGAATACAGGGTACAATCTGAACACAGCAAGAATTTTCTCTTTAAAGTCCCTTAAAGTGTGAATTTCTCCAGAATACCGTGGGAACCAGGGGGCCCCAAAATAATAAGGCATAGTTAAAGGCATTAAACTTGGCGCTGCAGCAGTTGGCATTGCGCTGGGACCGGCTGCGGCTGCCGCAGGAGGTCAGCGGAGGTCAGACTGCACGTTATCTTCTTGCACAGACATGGTGTCAATAGGTGAATTATAGTTAAGTAGGTCAATTGTGACTGTAGATACTTCTTATGTGGCGTTGCTATGGACGACCGCTATCTTGCGGGTGTATGGCCCTTTAAATACTTGATATCGGCTGAATGCAATACTCAGGCAGCGCTTACTTAAGCTTCTGGTAGTGCTCCTGGCTAGCGGTGCTTCTTTAAGCTTAGTGAGGCAAATCGGAGTACTCAAAGACTGTGTGCTCTATTTTGGGGACGGCAGGCAATGCGATCCGCTCTGTTAGCTCGCCTGTATGAGATCTCGCGATATTTTGGGATACACGCACGTCACACTCTCCTCCCGTGCACGGCGTCTCCCTTTGATGTGGCTACAGGCAGAAGAGGCGGCACTGCGTTTGCATACAGGGCTGGCCTCTCAGAAACAACACAGTAAAGGTAGGATGGGCTTGACCAGGCAATTTGCATAAATGGGCGGCACTACGTTTTCCCGCTCTTCAGGGGGTGTCGCTAACTTGTCCACAGTGATGGTGCAGCATTTATTTTTTTAACCACCTCCGGACCGCGGTACGCAGCGACGCGTCCTGCAGGTGGTTGATTGATTCCGCCTGGACGCGCCGGCGCGTCCTCTCGCGAGACGCGAGATTTCCTGTGAACGCGCGCACACAGGCGCGCGCGTTCACAGGATCGGAAGGTAAGCGAGTGGATCTCCAGCCTGCCAGCGGCGATCAGTCGCTGGCAGGCTGGAGATGTGATTTTTTAAATCCCTAACAGGTATATTAGACGCTGTTTTGATAACAGCGTCTAATATACCTGCTACCTGGTCCTCTGGTGGTCCCTTTTGTTTGGATCGACCACCAGAGGACACAGATAGCTCAGCAATATGTAGCACCAAGCACCACACTACACTACACCCCCCCCTGTCACTTATTAACCCCTTATTAGCCCCTGATCACCCCTGATCACCCCATATAGACTCCCTGATCACCCCCCTGTCATTGATTACCCCCCTGTCATTGATCACCCCCCTGTAAAGCTCCATTTAGACGTCCGCATGATTTTTACGGATCCACTGATAGATGGATCGGATCCGCAAAACGCATACGGACGTCTGAATGGAGCCTTACAGGGGCGTGATCAATGACTGTGGTGATCACCCCATATAGACTCCCTGATCACCCCCCTGTCATTGATTACCCCCCTGTCATTGATCAGCCCCCTGTAAAGCTCCATTTAGACGTCCGCATGATTTTTACGGATCCACTGATAGATGGATCGGATCCGCAAAACGCATACGGACGTCTGAATGGAGCCTTACAGGGGCATGATCAATGACTGTGGTGATCACCCCATATAGACTCCCTGATCACCCCCCTGTCATTGATTACCCCCCTGTCATTGATCACCCCCCTGTAAAGCTCCATTCAGACATCCGCATGATTTTTACGGATCCACTGATAGATGGATCGGATCCGCAAAACGCATACGGACGTCTGAATGGAGTCTTACAGGGGCGTGATCAATGACTGTGGTGATCACCCCATATAGACTCCCTGATCACCCCCCTGTCATTGATTACCCACCTGTCATTGATCACCCCCCTGTAAAGCTCCATTCAGACGTCCGCATGATTTTTACGGATCCACTGATAGATGGATCGGATCCGCAAAACGCATACGGACGTCTGAATGGAGCCTTACAGGGGCGTGATCAATGACTGTGGTGATCACCCCATATAGACTCCCTGATCACCCCCCTGTCATTGATCACCCCCCTGTAAAGCTCCATTCAGACGTCCGCATGATTTTTACGGATCCACTGATAGATGGATCGGATCCGCAAAACGCATACGGACGTCTGAATGGAGCCTTACAGGGGCGTGATCAATGACTGTGGTGATCACCCCATATAGACTCCCTGATCACCCCCCTGTCATTGATTACCCCCCTGTCATTGATCACCCCCCTGTAAAGCTCCATTTAGACGTCCGCATGATTTTTACGGATCCACTGATAGATGGATCGGATCCGCAAAACACATACGGACGTCTGAATGGAGCCTTACAGGGGCGTGATCAATGACTGTGGTGATCACCCCATATAGACTCCCTGATCACCCCCCTGTCATTGATTACCCCCCTGTCATTGATCACCCCCCTGTAAAGCTCCATTCAGACGTCCGCATGATTTTTTACGGATCCACTGATAGATGGATCGGATCCGCAAAACGCATACGGATGTCTGAATGGAGCCTTACAGGGGCGTGATCAATGACTGTGGTGATCACCCCATATAGACTCCCTGATCACCCCCCTGTCATTGATTACCCCCCTGTCATTGATCACCCCCCTGTAAAGCTCCATTCAGACGTCCGCATGATTTTCACAGATCCACTGATAGATGGATCGGATCCGCAAAACGCATACGGACGTCTGAATGGAGTCTTACAGGGGTGTGATCAATGACTGTGGTGATCACCCCATATAGACTCCCTGATCACCCCCCTGTCATTGATTACCCCCCTGTCATTGATCACCCCCCTGTAAAGCTCCATTCAGACGTCCGCATGATTTTCACAGATCCACTGATAGATGGATCGGATCCGCAAAACGCATCCGGACGTCTGAATGAAGCCTTACAGGGGCATGATCAATGACTGTGGTGATCACCCCATATAGACTCCCTGATCACCCCCCTGTCATTGATTACCCCCCTGTCATTGATCACACCCCTGTAAAGCTCCATTCAGACGTCCGCATGATTTTTACGGATCCACTGATAGATCGATCGGATCCGCAAAACGCATACGGACGTCTGAATGGAGCCTTATAGGGGGGTGATCAATGACAGGGGGGTGATCACCCCATATAGACTCTCTGATCACCCCCCTGTCATTGATCACCCCCCTGTCATTGATCACCCCCCTGTAAGGCTCCATTCAGACATTTTTTGGCCCAAGTTAGCGGAAATTATATATTTTTTTCTTACAAAGTCTCATATTCCACTAACTTGTGTCAAAAAATAAAATCTCACATGAACTCACCATACCCCTCACGGAATCCAAATGCGTAAAATTTTTTAGACATTTATATTCCAGACTTCTTCTCACGCTTTAGGGCCCCTAGAATGCCAGGGCAGTATAAATACCCCACATGTGACCCCATTTCGGAAAGAAGACACCCCAAGGTATTCCGTGAGGGGCATATTGAGTCCATGAAAGATTGAAATTTTTGTCACAAGTTAGCGGAAAGGGAGACCTTGTGAGAAAAAAAAAATAAATTAATTTCTGCTAACTTGTGCCAAAAAAAAAAAAATTCTATGAACCCGCCATGCCCCTCATTGAATACCTTGGGGTGTCTTCTTTCCAAAATGGGGTCACATGTGGGGTATTTATACTGCCCTGGCATTCTAGGGGCCCTAAAGCGTGAGAAGAAGTCTGGGATCCAAATGTCTAAAAATGCCCTCATAAAATGAATGTGGGCCCCTTTGCGCATCTAGGCTGCAAAAAAGTGTCACACATGTGGTATCGCCGTACTCAGGAGAAGTTGGGCAATGTGTTTTGGGGTGTCATTTTACATATACCCATGCTGGGTGAGATAAATATCTTGGTCAAATGCCAACTTTGTATAAAAAAATGGGAAAAGTTGTCTTTTGCCGAGATATTTCTCTCACCCAGCATGAGAATATGTAAAAAGACACCCCAAAACACATTGCCCAACTTCTCCTGAATACGGCGATACTACATGTGTGACACTTTTTTGCAGCCTAGGTGGGCAAAGGGGCCCACATTCCAAAGAGCACCTTTAGGATTTCACAGGTCATTTACCTACTTACCACACATTAGGGCCCCTGGAAAATGCCAGGGCAGTATAACTACCCCACAAGTGACCCCATTTTGGAAAGAAGACACCCCAAGGTATTCCGTGAGGGGCATGGCGAGTTCCTAGAATTTTATATTTTTTGTCACAAGTTAGCGGAAAATGATGATTTTTTTATTTTTTTTCCCCTTACAAAGTCTCATATTCCACTAACTTGTGACAAAAAATAAAAACTTCCATGAACTCACTATTCCCATCAGCGAATACCTTGGGGTGTCTTCTTTCCAAAATGGGGTCACTTGTGGGGTAGTTATACTGCCCTGGCATTCTAGGGGCCCAAATGTGTGGTAAGGAGTTTGAAATCAAATTCTGTAAAAAATGGCCGGTGAAATCTGAAAGGTGCTCTTTGGAATATGGGCCCCTTTGCCCACCTAGGCTGCAAAAAAGTGTCACACATCTGGTATCTCCGTATTCAGGAGAAGTTGGGGAATGTGTTTTGGGGTGTCATTTTACATATACCCATGCTGGGTGAGAGAAATATCTTGGCAAAAGACAACTTTTCCCATTTTTTTTATACAAAGTTGTCTTTAGCCAAGATATTTCTCTCACCCAGCATGGGTATATGTAAAATGACACCCCAACACACATTCCCCAACTTCTCCTGAATACGGAGATACCACATGTGTGACACTTTTTTGCAGCCTAGGTGGGCAAAGGGGCCCACATTCCAAAGAACACCTTTCGGATTTCACCGACCATTTTTTACAGAATTTGATTTCAAACTCCTTACCACACATTTGGGCCCCTAGAATGCCAGGGCAGTATAACTACCCCACAAGTGACCCCATTTTGGAAAGAAGACACCCCAAGGTATTCGCTGATGGGCATAGTGAGTTCATGGAAGTTTTTATTTTTTGTCACAAGTTAGTGGAATATGAGACTTTGTAAGAAAAAAAATAAATCATCATTTTCCGCTAACTTGTGACAAAAAATAAAAAGTTCTATGAACTCACTATGCCCATCAGCGAATACCTTAGGGTGTCTACTTTCCGAAATGGGGTCATTTGTGGGGTGTTTGTACTGTCTGGCCATTGTAGAACCTCAGGAAACATGACAGGTGCTCAGAAAGTCAGAGCTGCTTCAAAAAGCGGAAATTCACATTTTTGTACCATAGTTTGTAAATGCTATAACTTTTACCCAAACCATTTTTTTTTTACCCAAACATTTTTTTTTATCAAAGACATGTAGAACAATAAATTTAGAGCAAAATTAATATATGGATGTTGTTTTTTTTGCAAAATTTTACAACTGAAAGTGAAAAATGTCATTTTTTTGCAAAAAAATCGTTAAATTTCGATTAATAACAAAAAAAGTAAAAATGTCAGCAGCAATGAAATACCACCAAATGAAAGCTCTATTAGTGAGAAGAAAAGGAGGTAAAATTCATTTGGGTGGTAAGTTGCATGACCGAGCAATAAACGGTGAAAGTAGTGTAGGTCAGAAGTGTAAAAAGTGGCCTGGTCTTTCAGGGTGTTTAAGCTATGGGGGCTGAGGTGGTTAAACAAGAGCTCCGGCGGCCATCTTAAATGCATATAAACAGTCTATTCACTGACAGCAAGCCGTTTTAGTGACACACAAATGTCGTATTTTCTCACTTTTAACACTGCGATTTTTATGCTGGGGACTAGTATAGCACTTCCATATACTTTCCAAGCAATTTAAAGGGATTCTGTCACCTCTCATAACCCAAATTCGGATTTTAAACCAGTCATGCTCCACAGCTTACCTTGAATCGGCTGTGCTGTTCTATATTGTAATCCGTCCAGTAGTTTTGCAGAAAAACGACTTTTATAATTATGCAAATTAACCCTGAAGGTGCCCAGAGGGGCGTTATGTTCCCCTTTGTGTGCCCAGTAACGCCCCTCTTACAGTGCCCAAAACGCCTTCCTCCAGAATCCCTAACCGCCCACAGCGTCTCATCCCTCTCCTCCCCCTCCCTGACGGCCGAGCGAAGTCTCGCGCAGACGCAGTACCCACTGAGGGCTGCGCCAGTGCGATTTGCTGGAGACTGAGGGAAGAGCGAGCATCGGACGTCACTGGGCTCGGCACATGCCCAGTGACGACGATGAAGCTCCTGCCCTCAGTCTCCAGCAAATCGCACTGGTGCAGCCCTCAGTGGGTACTGCGTCTGCGTGAGACTTCGCTCGGCCGTCAGGGAGGGGGAGGAGAGGGATGAGACGCTGTGGGCGGTTAGGGACTCTGGAGAAAGGCGTTTTGGGCACTGTAAGAGGGGCGTTACTGGGCACACAAAGGGGAACATAACGCCCCTCTGGGCACCTTCAGGGTTAATTTGCATAATTATAAAAGTCGTTTTTCTGCAAAACTACTGGACGGAATACAATATAGAACAGCACAGCCGATTCAAGGTAAGCTGTGGTGCATGACTGGTTTAAAATCCGAATTTGGGTTATGAGAGGTGACAGAATCCCTTTAAACAGTTCTGTAGCCCAAAACAGCTCACAATAAGCAAAAGTCTCTCAATAAAGCAAAGGGGCTTATTCACATGCGACAGTCTCTCAAATATGGTGCAAGGGTTAATATCCTGTTCGTGACGCCAATAAAATATATGCAGCCAGCCAGTAGCGCAGGGGCAACACGTGAGGTGCACGGTGGACCGATGAGGGGCCAAATAATAGCACACAGTTCATCAGTTTACTCACGGTTAGCAGAAAGCCTCCCTGGGCTGGCAGCACAGTGTTGAGGTGGACAGCACTAAATCCTCCGGGGCACGCTCTGTGGTAGGGAAGCATCAGCCAAGATGGTGGTTGAGGTGCCCTTGATGTTAGGGGTGCTTAGGATGCTTGTTGCGGCTGAGTCCCTTGATGGTTTTTGTCATGACGCCAGTACCGTTAATGGTGGTACAACCAATAGTGGTAATAATGAGGTAGACAGTGGTAAGACGCAACTCACAACTTTTACTGATGATGACTTTGGTTGCAGCAGTACAAAATACGGTCTCTAGTGGGTATGAGAGATAATTCTGCAAGTCCACTGTTTCCAGGCTTTCTTAGGCTTGATTTGAGCTTAGCCGGATATTTCCTATATCAGTGTAATTTGGTGAGGTTGCCGGAAGCTATGGTATCCTTCACCTGATTATCCCAAAGGTCCTGGATGCCTGATTTGTGGCTTTTATCCTTTTGATGTATAAGTCTTTTCTGTTGTCCCTTTTTGGACTAAATCTTCATCAGAGCAAAAGTGCTGGATCTGCACTCTCTTACCTCAGCAGATTGGCTACTCAATCAACAACCACTGACCTGTCCCCAGTCCTGTCTCACTACTACTCAACTGACTAACTAGGCCTGACCTAGATATATATAGAACCTAAGTGTCATCCCCATCTAGTGGTGGGATGTATAAATTACACCTAATCTGCCTGGTAACAGGGATTTTGCAGATAAATTAGTACAAAGTCATATAATACAGCATAGTACAATTTGTAGGGTAAAAAGTGCTTTTAAGCAGTGCCCACACACGTGTAGTGGGACGTTGCAGATGTGAACCAAACATACCATTGTGTGCATGAGACCTTAGGGGTACCAGTTAACCCCAGGCCAAAAATGCCTCTGTCTGATAAGAAGAGACCAATATTATGAATTGTACATGGTAGATAGAGGCCTAGTAACACATTTTGCACTGGGACCCAAAAGCTTCAAAGGTTATCATGTCTTACTTATTAAAGGGCATCTGTCAGCAGTTTTGTATCTATGAAACTGGCTGACCTGCTGCATGTGCGCTTGGCAGCTGAAGGCATCTGTGTTGGTCCATGGGACCAACACAGCTGCCAACTGCACAAATGCACTTAAAGGGGTTGCCTGGGATTTTTTTATTGATGAATAATAGATTGGGGAGGGGACCAACTATTAGCACCCCTGCCGAGCAATTGTCTGAATTGCTTACAGTGCTCCATAAACTCAGCTGTCATACATATAGTAATGGCTGCCACCAACCACATATTGATGGCCTGTCCTAGGAATAAGTTATCAATTCCAATAAAAAAAAACTTGGTTGTTCCAATAGCGTTTGTCCCTCTGTATAGCTGCGGTATCTCAGCAGAACCGCACACAAATGCTGCACATGCACTATATACTGTATACATTATATTATAGGTATATCACACCCCTGCCTAAATCAGTTTTTTTGGGGGGGCAACTGGTATATCACACAAGTTGCAATTAGTTGTTCCAATAGCGTTTGTCCCTCTATATAGCTGCGGTATCGCAGAAGAACCGCACACAACTGCCGCACACAACTATGTTAGAAAGTATATTATAGGTATATTCCACTCCTCTGTGTATCACACCTATCGATAGCACACCTATACCAGTCCTTAAAATGACTTTTGTGGCCCTATTAGCTAGTGTTTGGTGTCCCTAACAGCCTGTCCCTGCTCCACACAGTAACTTCTCCCTACACTGGCAAAAGACTGAATGTAAAATGGCGGCCAGATCAGGTTTAGTATAAGGTAGGGGGTATATCCATGTGCTGCAACGTCTCAATTGGATGTCCTGTCCCACCTGATGGATGCGTCATGGGTCAAAGTTCGGCGCAATGCAAAAGAATTTGGTGCCGGCAGATCGCCATATGTTCACTTGTTCGGCTGCACTACATCTCCTATATCATGTGTGCGCATCCTAAATATCTGTCTAATTCAGTCAAATTTTTTCGCCGCTGGTGACAGCGACATTACCTGCGCTACATCTCCTGTATAACGTTTGCGCATCCAAAATATCTGTGACATCCAGTCTAATTTATTTGCGCATACACTTACAAAACCTGCGCTACTAAACGTGTGACATACTTGGAAGCATTTATACCATTTAATATGCTCAAGTCGAGCAGTAAGGGACGGGGAAGTGGCCGTGATGCTGATGGTGCATGCAGAGGCCGTGGCCCTGGGCGCGGTGAAACTGTGTCTGCTGCCAGAGCACAAGAAACACACTCATCCTTGATACCTACCTTCATGTCCCAGTTTGCAGGGCGGAGCAAGACACCACTCTCGAAGTCCCTCGCCCCTAATGTTTTAGTTAGTCAACTCAGCAGCAGACCCTCACCCCTAATTTTTTAGATGGTCAGCTCAGCAGCAGACCCTCACCCCTAATTTTTTAGATGGTCAGCTCAGCAGCAGACCCTCACCCCTAATTTTTTAGATGGTCAGATTAGCAGCAGGCCCTCGCCCCTAATGTTTTAGATGGTCAGCTCAGCAGCAGACCCTCACCCCTAATTTTTTAGATAGTCAGATCGGCAGCAGGCTCTCGCCCCTAATGTTTTAGATCAGGGATCAGCAACCTTCGGCACTCCAGCTGTTGTGAAACTACAATTCCCAGCATGCTCCATTCATTTCTATGAGAGTTCTGAGAAGAGCAGAGCAACTATGCATGCTGGGAGTTGTAGTTTCACAACACCTGGAGTGCCGGAGGTTGCCTACCCCTGTTTTAGATGGTCAGCCCAGCAGCAGACCCTCATCCCTAATTTTTTAGATGGTCAGATCAGCAGCAGACCCTCACCCCTAATTTGTTAGATGGATCAGCAGCAGGCCCTCGCCCCTAATGTTTTAGATGGTCAGCTCAGCAGCAGACCCTCACCCCTAATTTATTAGATGGTCAGATCAGCAGCAGGCCCTCGCCCCAATGGTTTAGAGGGTCAGCTCAGCAGCAGACCCTCATCCCTAATTTTTTAGATGGTCAGATCAGCAGCAGACCCTCACCCCTAATTTTTTTAGATGGTCAGATCAGCAGCAGGCCCTCGCCCCTAATGTTTTAGATGGTCAGCTCAGCAGCAGACCCTCACCCCTAATGTTTTAGATGGTCAGCTCAGCAGCAGGCCCTCACCCCTAATTTTTTAGATGGATCAGCAGCAGGCCCTCGCCCCTAATGTTTTAGAGGGTCAGCTCAGCAGCAGACCCTCACCCCAAATTTTTTAGATGGTCAGATCAGCAGCAGGCCCTCGCCCATAATGTTTTAGATGGTCAGCTCAGCAGCAGACCCTCACCCCTAATTTTATAACATGGTCAGATCAGCAGCAGGCCCTCGCCCATAATGTTTTAGATGGTCAGCTCAGCAGCAGACCCTCACCCCTAATGTTTTAGATGGTCAGATCAGCAGCAGACCCTCACCCCTAATGTTTTAGATGGTCAGATCAGCAGCAGACCTTCACCCCTAATTTTTTAGATGGTCAGATCGGCAGCTGGCCCTCGCCCCTAATGTTTAAGAGGGTCAGCTCAGCAGCAGACCATCACCCCTAATGTTTTAGATAGTCAGCTCAGCAGCAGGCCGTCACACCTAATTCTTTAGATGGTTATATCAGCAGCAGGCCCTCCCCCCTAATGTTTTAGAGGGTTAGCTCAGCAGCAGACCCTGACCCCAAATTTTTTAGATGGTCAGATCAGCAGCAGGTCCTCGCCCCTAATGTTTTAGATGGTCAGCTCAGCAGCAGACTGTCACCCCTAATTTTTTAGATGATCAGCTCAGCAGCAGACCCTCATCCCTAATTTTTTAGATGGTCAGATCAGCAGCAGGCCCTCGCTCCTAATGTTTTAGATGGTCAGCTCAGCAGCAGACCCTCATCCCTAATTTTTTAGATAAAAATAAAGAATTCCGCAGCACATCCAGGTAGTAAAGAAGTAGAAAAAGGCTTTATTCACCAGGCATGCAACGTTTCAATCCTCTCAATGGGATTTTTCTCAAGCAGTGCCCACTGCTTGAGAAAAATCCCATTGAGAGGATTGAAACGTCGCATGCCTGGTGAATAAAGCCTTTTTCTACTTCTTTACTACCTGGATGTGCTGCGGAATTCTTTATTTTTATATTTTGGAGGTGGATCGCCTCCTCAGCCGCTGGCACTCCGATTGTACCTCACAGACAGTGGTGCTGCCCACATCCCTTTATTTATAATTTTTCAGATAGTCAGATCAGCAGCAGGCCCTCGCCCCTAATGTTTTAGAGGGTCAGCTCAGCAGCAGACCCTCACCCCTAATTTTTTAGGTGGTCAGATCAGCAGCAGGCCCTCGCCCTTAATGTTTTAGATGGTCAGCTCAGCAGCAGACCCTCATCTCTAATGTTTTAGATGGTCAGGTCAGCAGCAGGCCCTTGCCCCTAATGTTTTAGATGGTCAGCTCAACACCAGACCCTCACCCCTAATGTTTTAGAGGGTCAGCTCAGCAGCAGACCCTCACCCCTTATTTTTTAGATGGTCAGATCAGCAGCAGACCCTCGCCCCTAATATTTTAGATGGTCAGATCAGCAGCAGGCTCTCGCCCCAAATTTTTTAGATGGTCAGCTCACCAGCAGACCATCACCCCTAATGTTTTAGATGGTCAGCTCAGCAGCAGGCCCTCACCCCTAATTTTTTAGATGGTCAGATCAGCAGCAGGCCCTCGCCCATAATGTTTTAGATGGTCAGCTCAGCAGCAGACTTTCACCCCTAATGTTTTAGATGGTCAGGTCAGCAGCAGACCCTCGCCCCTAATATTTTAGATTGTCAGATCAGCAGCAGGCCCTCGCCCCAAATTTTTTAGATGGTCAGCTCACCAGCAGACCATCACCCCTAATGTTTTAGATGGTCAGATCAGCAGCAGACCCTCACCCCTAATTTTTTAGATGGTCAGATGAGCAGCAGGCCCTCGCCGTTAATGTTTTAGAGGGTCAGCTCAGCAGCAGGCCCTCGCCCATAATGTTTTAGATGGTCAGCTCAGCAGCAGACTCTTACCCCTGATGTTTTAGAAGGTCAGATCAGCAGCAGACCCTCACCCCTAATGTTTTAGATGGTCAGCTCAGCAGCAGACCCTCACCCCTAATGTTTTAGAGGGTCACCAGCAGGCCTTTGCTCCTAATGTTTTTGAGGGTCACCAGCAAGCATCAATCATAATTTTTCAAGGGTGTGTATGATGCCTTCCTTTATGTGTAATAAAGAGTGTATTGGAGTGCCTTTCCTTGTAATTTTTGGCAGCCCTTTTACTTAGTACATAGGCTTTATGAGTTTAGGAGTCCCACTGCATGAACAATTGTACCACAATGTGAATGAGGCCCTCCGTTATGTGACATATAGGTTGTATCGGAGTGCCTCTTCCTTGTAATTTTTGGCAGCACTTGCACTTTATATAGAAGTAAATATACAGGAAAGAAGGCTTCCTAACAATTTTTCCTCTAAAATCGATTTTATCTCCGGTTTTGTGTGTATTATTTTCAGTCTGTAAAAGTGGCGTACAACTCGGACAACATAATTCCCAGCAGCAACCTGGGAGTCCAAGATGCATCCAGACATCCTCCCCATGCTGTTCCCGAACCATTTCAGTGGTGTTTCCATCAATTTCTGACCTTTTCCTGTGAAGCAAACACCCTCCCCTCTTCAGAGCAGGGGGCGCCTGGTTTAATGCTCTGGTTCTCCCATTGACCTCCATTGTGCTCGGTAGAGCACCCGAGCATCCCAAAGTGTTCTACTCGAGCACCCAAGCACTTTGGTGCTCGATCAACACTACTCAGCTTATAGGTCAATGGCAGAGACGGTGCAGGATGAGGGTTTTATAGGGCTGTGACATCACAGGGGATGGCTATCTGCGGATTGGCTTGCTGTACAGCATTATGGGTGATCTTGCTTTCCCCAGCTTCTTACTTTCACTTTGTAACTCATGCAGCCGCCATTTTAGGAAAAACTGATTAGTTACAAATCAAAGACTTCTTAAACTTCGACCAAATTCCACTTTGCTTGGCTCAACACTAGCCATCTAATCTATTATTTTCTGGATTGTCATACAGGGTGCAGGAGACCCCTGTTCTGCCGATATACTGTATTGACATTCCAGAGATGGTCACACAGTGAACCATTAATACTTGCATATTACTACTCCCATTCTGTCATCCACTCATCTCTGAGCTGTGAGCAGCCACCAGACACAGAAAAGCATGTTTGTCACTAAATAGTTTGGAATGCACAGAAAGGCATCACGTGCCACTTGTGGCCCCTGGGCCACAGGTTTGCACCCATGCTCTAAGCAAATGCTGCCCAATATAGTCATTATAAAAATCCAACAGGTCATGTTTTGAAGAATTCCTTAAAGTGGTCCTCTACAAACAGCTAACTGGTGGGGCTGCAGAAAGTTGGACCGCTGATCTAAGAGGGTCCGGCCTAAGAACAGAAAAGTCAATGGTTGTAACTAGATATGAGCGAATCGAAGTTGACGAAGTGGAATTTGATCCGAATTTCAGGAAAAATTTGATTCACACCGAATCCGAATTTCCTCACGCTTCGTGGTAATGAATCAAATATTTTTCTAAAATGGCTGATGCACGTGTTAGGACATGGAGCAAGGAACTCTGAGAACGAAGGATCACCCACAATGCCATGCATGCAACCAATCAGCAGCCAGCCCTGTAATGTCACACCCTATAAATAGACTCAGCCATCTTGGATTCAGCCATTTGTACTTAGTGCAGGGAGAGACGTTAGCAGGCACTAGGGAAAGTTCTAGGAAAGACTTGAAAACTTATATTTTGCTCAATAGAAGTTCAGGGAAAGAGCATTAGAAGTGTAGGGAAAGGATAGGGAGGAATTATTCCACAGTATTGAAGCAGAACAGGGTTCAGTAGGGGAGTTTATAGCCTGGTTAATAGGAACAATTCTATTACACCTTGCTGCGCTTACTGCGGGTCCAAATTGCCATTATACAGCTCTGTAATTCCAGCAAACCGTTCTTGTTATCGGGGTGCAAGTGCTGTTTGATACAGCCATTAACAGGGTTTATTACAAGGAAATATTTCTACGTCTTATTTGCCCTTGTGCGGTGCAGTTATATGTTCTAAAGCATTTGGCTTGTATTAGTGGGAAAAAATGGCTTATTAGCCGTTGTGTGGTGAAGTGAGAAAATTACAGCCCTTTTTGGCGTGTATTATACCGTATTTCTCGTCCCATAAGACGCCAAAAGTGGGGGGGAAATGGCCCTGCATCTTATGGGGTGAATACTAATGAGCGCTTCCATTATGGAAGCGCTCATTAGTACTGGAGGAACGGGAAGCAGTGAAGGCTCTGTACTCACCGCTTTCTGGTCCTCGGCTGTCGGCTGTGCAGTGGCTGCGCACAGCGTGAGGGCGCTCTGTGACCTCACGCTGTGATCGCCGGTTCACAGCACAGACGACAGCAGGAGGAAGCCAGAGCGTGGACGGTGAGGAGCAGTGGCTTCCAGGAGCAGGAGAGGTAAGTGGTTTATTTATTTTATTGAACATGAGGTGCTGGGGGCAATATAAGAGGCAGTGGGGGCTACAGAGGGCTCATATGTGGCAATGGGGGCTGCTTGGGGGCAATATAAGAGGCCATGGGGGCTACAGAGGGTTTATATGTGGCAATGGGGGCTCCTTGGGGGCAATATGAGAGGCAATGGGAGGCGACAGAAGGCTGATATGAGGCAATTGGGGCTGCTGGGAGACAATATGAGAGGCAATGGGATATACTGAGGGCTGATATGAGGCAATGGGGACTTCTGGGGGCTAATATGAGAGGCAATGGGGCCGGTTCACAGCACAGACGACAGCAGGAGGAAGCCAGAGCGTGGACGGTGAGGAGCAGTGGCTTCCAGGAGCAGGAGAGGTAAGTGGTTTATTTATTTTATTAAACATGAGGTGCTGGGGGCTACAGAGGGCTCATATGTGGCAATGGGGGCTGCTTGGGGGCAATATAAGAGGCCATGGGGGCTACAGAGGGCTTATATGTGGCAATGGGGGCTCCTTGGGGACAATATGAGAGGCAATGGGGGGCTACAAAGGGCTGATATGAGGCAATGGGGACTGCTTGGGGGCAATATGAGAGGCAAGGGGAGGCGACAGAGGGCTGATATGAGGCAATGGGGGCTGCTGGGAGCCAATATGAGAAGCAATGGGGTATACTGAGGGCATATATGTGGCAATAGGGGCTGCTTGTGGGCAATATGAGAGGCAATGGGGGGCTACACAGGGCTCATATGAGGCAATGGGGGCTGCTTGGGGGCAATATGAGAGGCAATGGGAGGCGACAGAGGGCTGATATGAGGCAATGGGGGCTGCTATGAGCCAATATGAGAGGCAATGGGGTATACTGAGGGCTGATATGAGGCAATGGGGGCTGCTGGGAGCCAATATGAGAGGCAATGGGGGCTATAGAGGGCACATATGTGGCAATAGGGGCTGCTTGGGGGCAATATGAGAGGCAATGGAGGCTACAGAGGGCTCATAAATGGCAATGGGGGCTCCTTGGGGGCAATATAAGAGGCGATGGGGGGCTACAGATGACTCATATGAGGCAATGGGGGCTGCTTGGGGCAATATGAGAGGCAATGGGGGCTCCTGGGAGCCAATATGAGAGGCAATGGGGTATACTGAGGGCACATATGTGGCAATAGGGGCTTCTTGGTGGCAATATGAGAGGCAATGGGGCTACAGAGGACTCATATGTGGTAATGGGGACTCCTTGGGGGCAACATGAGAGGCAATGGGGGGCTACAGAGGCCTGATATAAGGCAATGGGGGCTCCTTGGGGGCAATATGAGAGGCAATGTGAGCTACAGAGAGCTCATATGTGGCAATAGGGGCTCCTTGGGGGCAACATGAGAGGCAATGGGGGGCTACAGAGGCCTGATATAAGGCAATGGGGGCTGCTTGGGGGCAATATGAGAGGCAATTGGGGCTACAGAGAGCTCATATGTGGTAATGGGGGCTGCTTGAGGGCAATATGAGAGGCAATAGGACGCGACAGAGGGCTGATATGAAAAAAGATTTGTGAGACGCACAGGACCGAGAAAAAGTCAGGAGGAGGTGCTGCCAGTAAAGAGGATCCGCCACTGAGGAAGGGGCAAGTACCCCGAAACGCGTTTGGTGAAGAGACCCCCTGAGTAATCTTTAAGAAGGATAGCTGGAACTATAAAAAGCTGTGCTGTAATTAAAACCAACTGAGGATTCCGTGACTTACCAAGCCCTGACACGCCGGCGGCCACAAGCGCAACACACAAGGATACACAGGATCGTGACGCAGGTCAGCCGACGTGGGGAAAAGAACTTTGAGTCCCAGTGCTTGCCGGCTCTTGGTCACTACGGAGCGGTAGCCAGAGGACCATAAAGACACGGGAAGAAAGCCACAGCACTACCCAGCTACGACAGGAGCACTCAAGAGCGTACTTGGATCACAAGTTTACCATCAAAAAGAACCGCACTGCACAGTGAGTACAAGTGGGACGCCGCGAATACACTCACCTAAGTGAATTGCTCTAACCGCAGTATTTTCACTCTCCTCCAACGGGTCAGGACTGTGAATTTTATATAACATTGCGAAGCTATTATCTGTAGTTACCAGACTACCATAAGCCACCAGTCGGGATCTCCTGATTTTTTCGTTTTACATGGACTGGTCACCCCCCAGCTCTAGTCCCACTACGGCTGGTCATATCCATTTTACATATATTGTTGAAGATTTAGTGATTTTAGGGTGTTATTTATTCTATTCTATTTTAATCCATTTATGGTTTTATTGTGATAATGCGTTTATAGATCAATTGATTGTATTATATATGTGTATAAATAAAGTGTATGATTCTGCATAAGTGAGTGTGCCCAGTATATTTTTATCTTTAGAGGGCTGATATGAGTCAATGGGGGCTGCTGGGAGCCAATATGAGAGGCAAGGGGTATACTGATGGCTGATATGAGGCAATGGGGGCTGCTTGGGGCTAATATGAGAGGCAGTGGGGGCTGCTGGGGGCTATGAGGTCTGATTGGGGCTGTTAGCTGAGGTCTGATCTGAGGTCTAATGAAAAATATTTTTTTCTTATTGTACAGCCCCTAAAACCTAGGTGCATCTTATGGGCCGGTGTGTCTTATAGGGCGAAAAATACGGTATATATTTGCCGTTCAGTGGTGCAGTTATATGTTCTAAAGCCCTTTTTGACATGTATTAGTGGCAAAAAAATATATATTATTTGTCATTCAGCGGTGCAGTTATATGTTCTAAAGCCTTTTCTGGATTGTATAAGTGGATAAAGTAAGGGCCTATTTGCCGTTTAGCGGTGCAGTTATATGTTCTAAAGCCCTTTTTGGCGTGTATTAGCGGCAAAAAAATATATATTATTTGACGTTCAGCGGTGCAGTTATATGTCTAAAGCCCTATTTGGCGTGTATTAGTGGCAAAAAAAGATATATTATTTGCCATTCAGCAGTGCAGTTATATGTTCTAAAGCCTTTTGCGGAGTGTATAAGTGGAAAAAAGTAAGGGCCTATTTGCCGTTCATCGGTGCAGTTATGTGTTCTAAAGCTCTTTTTGGAGTGTATTAGTGGAAAAAATATATATATTTGCTGTTCAGCGGTGCAGTTATATGTTCTAAAGCACTTTTTTGCGTGTATTAGTGGCACAAAAAAAGTATTTGCCGTTGTGTGGTGAAGTGAGAAAATTACAGTTCTTTTTGGCATGTATTAGTGGCAAAAAATATATATTTTCTGTTCAGCAGTGCAGTTATATGTTCTAAAGCACTTTTTTGCGTAGTGGCACAAAAAAAAAGCATTTGCCATTATGTAGTGAAGTGAGAAAATGACAGGCCTTTTTGGCATGTATTAGTGGCAAAAATATATATATTTGCCGTTCAGCGGTGCAGCTATATGTTCTAAAGCCTTTTGTGGAGTGTATAAGTGGAAAAAATTAAAGGCCTATTTGCCATTCAGCGGTGCAGTTATGTGTTCTAAAGCCCTTTTTGACGTGAATTAGTGGCAAAAAATATATATTATTTGCCGTTCAGCAGTGCAGTTATATGTTCTAAAGCCCTTTTTGCCGTGTATTAGTGGCAAAAAATATATATATTTGCCATTCAGCAGTGCAGTTATATGTTCTAAAGCCCTTTTTGGTGTGTATTAGTGGCAAAAAAATATATATATATTTGCCATTCAGCCGTGCAGTTATATGTTCTAAAGCCCTTTTTGAAGTGTGATAGTGGCAAAAAAATATATATTTGCCGTTCAGTGGTGCAGTTATATGTTCTAAAGCACTTTTTTGTGTGTATTAGTGGCACAAAAAAAAGTATTTGCCATTGTGTGGTCAAGTGAGAAAATTACAGCCCTTTTTGGCATGTATTAGTGGCAAAAAAAATATATATTTGCAGTTCAGCGGTGCAGTTATATGTTCTAAAGCCCTTTTTGAAGTGTGATAGTGGCAAAAAAATATAGATTTGCCGTTCAGTGGTGCAGTTATATGTTCTAAAGCACTTTTTTGTGTGTATTAGTGGCACAAAAAAAGTATTTGCCATTATGTAGTGAAGTGAGAAAATTACAGCCCTTTTTGGTGTGTACTACATATTTACATAGTTAATACGGTTAAAAAAAGACATACGTCCATCAAGATCAACCAAGGGATAGGTGGGGACGCGAATCCCAGAAGGAAGTGAGACTCATATTTCTACACGTTTTCATAAGCATTAATGTTTTTTACTTTTTAGAATTTGTCTAAACTCTTTTTGAAACTGTCCAATGTTTATGCTGTGACCACGTCCTGAGGAAATCTATTCCACAGATTCACAGTTATCACAGTAAAGAAGCTTTGACGCTTCTGGAGACTGAACTTTTTCTTCTTCAGTCGGAGGCAGTGCCCCTATGTCTTTTGAGCACATTTTACATGGAACAGCGTTTTGCTGTATTTTTTGTATGGCCCATTTATATACTTGTATAGGTTAATCATGTCCCCCCTTAGATGTCTCTTGTCAAGACTAAATAAATTCAATTATTTGAATCTTTCTTCATAACTAAGACCCTCCATACCCCTTATCATTTTAGTCACTCTCCTCTGTACTTTTTCCAGCTGCAGTGCATCCTTTCTATGGACTGGTGCCCAGAACTAGACTGCATATTCCAGATGAGGCCGCACCAGCGCTTTGTAAAGTGGTAGTATTACATCCCTGCCCTGCGAGTCCATGCCTCGTTTAATGTATAACAATATCCTGGTGGCCTTAGAAGCAGCTGATTGACATTGTATGCTGTAATTTAATCTACCATCCACAAGGACACCCAAATCCTTCTCTATAAGTGACTCTCCCAGTGCTACATTGCCTAGGACATATGAAGCACAGAGATTATTACTACCAAGATGCATAACTTTACATTTGTCCACATTGAACCTCATTTACCAAGTTGATGCCCAATCACTCAGAGTGTTCAAGTCAGCTTGTAGTGTGTGGACATCTTCCATAGACTGTACAGTTCTACACAGCTTAGTGTCATCTGCAAAAATAGATATGGTGCTATTAATTCCGTCCTCAATATCATTAATAAATAAATTAAATAATAAAGGGCCCAGCACTGAACCTTGGGGTACACCACTTATAACCTGGGACCATTCTAAATAGGAATCATTGACCACAACTCTCTGGACATGGTCCTTCAGCCAGTTTTCAATCCAATTACAAACTATACTTTCCAAGCCAAAAGACCTTACTTTACTTATTAAGCGTCTATGAGGGACAGTATCAAAAGCCTTTGCAAAATCCAGAAACACTAAGTCCACAGCCGCCCCTCTGTCCAGACTACTACTCACCTCCTCATAGAAACAAATCAGGTTAGTCTAGTGGCAAAAAAATATATATTTGCCATTCAGCGGTGCAGTTATATGTTGTAAAGCACTTTTTTGCATGTATTAGTGGCACAAAAAAAAGTATTTGCCTTTATGTAGTGAAGTGAGAAAATTACAGCCCTTTTTGGCGTGTATTAGTGGCAAAAAAATATATATTTGCGTGTATAAGTGGAAAGAAATAAGGGCCTATTTGCCGTTCAGCAGTGCAGTTATATGTTCTGAAGCCCTGTTTGGCATGTATTAGTAGAAAAAAAGGGCTTATTAGCCGTTGTGTGGTGAAGTGAGAAAATTGCAGACTTTTTGGGGTGTTTTAATTTCCTTTATATTTATTTACTCGATCTAACAGTATGTCAGACAGAGAAGTGCCAGGCCCTACACAGGGGAGTGTCACGACCATGGTCATGGTCGTGACTCCTTGAGCCGCATGCAGTTGCCCGAGGTCTGGTCTTGTGGTCAATCACAGGTGAGGACTGTTAGTATGATGTCTCACGTGTGGTTGCGCTGGCAACATGATGTTATTTGGCAGTATAGCAGCCTGAGCTGGTTGCTAGGCAGCTTGCTGTCAAGTGCATGCGGTTGCACCTGGCAACCTGTCTTTGTAGATGTGCACTTTGTATGTTTGGTGAGCACGGGATTCATGTTATGTGTACATTTCCCCTTTAAGTGACACTTACCTTGTCTGGTGTTGGAAGGGTTAACTACTTTCCTAGTTTGTGTGTGTGGGTGTGGCTACTTGGGCTATTTAGCCTCTGCTGGATCCCTGTAGCTGAGGGGTACTCCAGCCATGCCTTATGCTGGAGTCATCCTCCTGGTCTTATACCATCTGTCCAGTGAGGGCCACCCTTGTGGTCATAAAACATGTACTGATGTTAAGCTTATGTTTGTGTGGTGTTTTACCTTATTGCAGCTATGGATCTGGTTCCTGTGTGTTTAATGTTTGTGTGCTGTCTCCCTTTGTGTTTGGTGTGGACTTCAGCATTTGAGCACGGGTTCCAGTCTGTGTGTCTGTGGCAGGTAGGTGTGGAAGTGGTTTCACTTACCTGCCATATCCATATGTTGTATATGTTTCCCTTTCCTTGCAGCTTGGCCAGTTTAGACTCCTGTTCGTCCGTGTCTAGGAGGAACAGGTCGTCTTACCCTGCTCCTAGTCCAGGGATTTCCTGAGGGCTAGTAGGGACCCGAGGTTCCTGAGTATGAGCCCTCCTACCATCTGGGTTGGCTCATACGGTTAGGAGTCAGGGTCAGAGTTAGGGATGCTTTAGGAGATGACCTGCTCCCTGATTCTGTTGTCCTGGCCTAGCAGCTTCCTTATTCCTACAACATGGCAAGGTTGAGGGTTTCCCCCACCCTCAGCCATGACAGGGGGTGGCAGAGGGGGCGTGGCAGCAGGAGTCGCAGCGAGAGGCCTGAGCTCCCGGTGACATCTAGAGGTTGTGTCTTGACCGGCAACCCAACGGTTCTTGAATGGTTGACTCGGTCATCCATTTTGTCCCAAGTGACATCAGACACCCGCAGCCAAGAGTCGGTGGGTTCGTCATACATGGCCCGGGAGCAGGCCCTGTGTTATCACCTGTCCTCAACCTTCCTCTGTCCTTTTCTGTTCCCTCAGCCAGAGCAGTATTATATGCTGTGGGCTCATCTCCACTATACAGCGAGGGCAAGCTACTAGAGGACAGTCAGCACCTACTGGCCAGCCAAGATGTGGAGGAGACATACGCCACTTTCTCCGGTAGGCGGGCAAGTAGTGATGAGGAGAGTGGTGTGGGAGCTGGTGTCTCGAGCGGTCAGGCTCCTGACCCAGAGACCGTTGAGGAGGACATCATTGACGTGCAGACAGTACTCGATGATGATGATGTAGCTGGTCGCACTTGGGAGCCGGGTGAATTAGGGGCTTCATCATCATCGGGAGAAGAGGGTGGCAGCTTGCCCGTGGGGCAGCGGCGGAGCCAGCAAGTCACTAGCATGGCCGGGAGTTAGCAGGGTGGCAACAGTGGGAAGTCAGGAGCCAAACGTGCCCTAGTTAGACCACCCACTTCGCAGGAGACTACCTGCCAGGAAAGTAGTGGTGCAGGGGTTCACGGAAGCAGCAGCAGCTAGACCTGGAGCAGGACCTGAACCAGCAGGTGGTGGCATACTTGGACATCACCCTGCCACCCCACATTGAAGATACCCTGGACTACTGGGCAGCCAAACTGGATTTGTGTCCGCAACTGGCAGAGTTTGCCCTGGAAAGGCTGTCCCGCCCGGCCAGTAGTGTGGCATCAGAGCGGGTGTTTAGTGCGGCGGGGGCCATAGTTACCCTAAGAAGAACTTGCCTATCCACCCAAAATGTGGAGAGACTGACCCTTGTCAAAATTAATCAGGCATGGATCAGCCAGGATTTCCACCCACCAATACCTGATGCATCAGATTAGATCACCCATGGTGCCACAACAACACTTTGACAAAAGAGACCGATTTCTTCTGGCTACCTGCCTCAGCTTCTATTCTGATGCTGCCACCCACCTGATGTCACACATGTGATGCCAAGTGCTCCTTCTTTCACCCACCATCTTCAGCTGGTTCTGGTATTGCCACTCACCTCCCCACTCTGTCCCTTGGTCACTCTGTGGCCTCCTCCTGATGCTGCTGCCACCTCCACACTATGTCACCTTGCCACTCTGTGGTCTCCTGATGTTGCTGCCACCTCTACACTATGTCAACTTGCCACTCTGTGGTCTCCTGAGTCTGCTGCCACCTCCACACTATGTCACCTTGCCACTCTGTGGTCTGCAGATGCTGCTGCAACCTCCACACTAAGTCATCTTGCCACTCTGCGGTCTCCTGATGCTGCTGCTACCTCAACACTATGTCACCTTGCCACTCTGTGGCCTCCTCATGCAGCTGCTGCCACCTCCACCCTGTCATTGTGACACCCTGTGGCCTCCTGATGCTGCTGCTGCCACCTCCACACTGTCATTATGCCACCCTGTGGCCTCCTCCTGATGCTGCTGCCGCCACCTCCACACTCTGTCATTGTGCCACTCTGTGGTCTCCTGATGCTGCTGCTACCTCAACACTATGTCACCTTGCCACTCTGTGGCCTCATCATGCTGCTGCTACCACCTCCACACTGTCATTGTGCCAACCTGTAGCCTCCTCCTGAAGCTGCTGCCACCACCTCCACACTCTGTCATTGTTCCACTCTGTGGTCTCCTGATGCTGCTGCCACCTCCACACTATGTCACCTTGCAACTCTGTTCTCCTGATGCTGCTGCCACCTCCACACTATGTCACCTTGCCACTATGTGGCCTCCTGATGCTGCTGCCACCTCCACAATGTCATTGTGCCACTCTGTAGCCTCCTCACGATGCTGTTCATGAATGGGCCACTATTTTGCCTTTGGCCTGGCTGACATTATCATTTATTTGACCCTTCTTCTGATCTGTCAGAAGGAAGGAAAAATGAGACGCACAACGGATCCTGTCTATGTAACAGCTGTAAGGCCTGCATGACATGATCCCTATTTTTCATTAGAATTGGCTTATGATTTGGTAGCCAAAAGCAGGAGTGGGTACAAAACACAGAAGACATGCAAATATTCCATTCACGTGTCATCTCTGTTTTGGATCCACTCCTGTTTTTTTGGGCTTTAGCAGTACTGATGGATTACTGACCAAATGCTGACCAAGTGAAGGCGGATACTCCACAGACAGGATCCGTTTTTTTGGGGTTATTGTTCTGAAGGATCAGAGGAAGGGCAAAATAATCAGTGACGTCAACACAAACTTACTGCTGACACCCTGTCCATGTGTAAGCATTTACTAGAACAGGTTCTGTAGACAACTATGTGGAATCAGCTGCTGACGGAGTAAAAGGAGTGTGCTTCTTCTTGACGCTAACATTGACCTGTAAGGCTGAGTTCACACTTGAGTTATTTGGTCAGGTTTGGCCTCGTAACTGCCCAAATTAGTGAAGTGTGCAGTGATTCTAAGAGCGACGCCTGTAATCTGCGTGTCATACTGACTCGCTGTTACAGGGGATATTAATTATTGATGTTTATGCAAATCTCAATAATTAATATTCATAAATAGGCGTGAGTCGTCTAGTGATGCCTCCGCCTATTTATGCCTAAATTATACAGATCACTACTGATTACCTTACTCTACACTGAACTGCCTACGTCTATTGTTGCGGCGCCTATTACAATAAGAGACCACACACGGTGATTAAATAAAAGGTATTTATTAAAACACTATACGTTATATTCTAATATCTGCTTATAATTATATAATAACAAGCGTTATTGGAACAAATAATTTCTACTGGTGTGATATACCAGTCGTCCCCCAAAAAAACTGATTGAAGCAGGGGTGTGATATACCAATATACTTTCTTTATAGTGCATTTGCGCATGCGCGTACGCAAAAATTACATTGCCGATATTTCGCATTGAAAAAAATTTAGAATGGAGATCGCAAATTCGAATAATACATCTGGTATGTCACTGTCCATGTTTTGGGACTATTTGTGCACTTCTAGTAATTATTTCTTGGCTGCAAATATAAGCTGAAGGTTTTTCAGGTTCGCCTGCCATTAAAATGAATGGGACCCGCGGCGAACTTGCGGTTCGCGTACATTTGATCGTGTTCGCGCGATCGCGTTCGCGAACCATCCCGGCAGATGTTCGTCCATCACTATTAGCCAGTATTGTTAGTTGCATATCATTGTGGTGCACCTTTTGCAGTGATTTATGTATTTGTATATTTTCATCCACACACTACTCCATCTTGTGTAGGATGCCTTTGTGGTGCATGTGGTCCGCTGCCAACAACCTCCATTGTATGCATTTTTTGCTGGGGATTGCTGCTAGCAATGGATCACATGTGGAGGAATTGCTCCCCCGGTTATAAACGCGCCACAGTGTTTGGGGTTTTTGAGCATTTCCTCCCATTTAGGCCACTTTATTTTAGTGATTTTGACCAACCAAAGCAAGACTCAAAAAGAACCTTGCATACTTAAAAAGCAGTCCAGATGTTAAAGAGAATGTGTAGTGAGAAGTTCTTTGGAAAATTGCTGTCTGAAAAGGACCACTAAATCTCCATTACCACATGGAGTTTTAAAATGTAAAGGTTCATGGACACATCTTAGGAGCAGATTGATCACCTGCGTAAGTAAAATATCCACAGAGTATAGTCTGATGTTAGGGTCCGCCCTGAGGTTGCATTGCAGAAAGAGAAATGTTACACCCCATGCCTGGATGCTTGTGCAGAATTCAGCAAGAGAAGTACAGGGTGAGGAGAATTTCTCTAAAGAAACTACTTGGCCTATTAACTATCTTTGCATTGCAGCCATGTCACGTGTAATAACCGTGAAAAGTGCATTTGTGTAACATCTGCTGGTCTATGCATGCCGAAAACTGTACTGATGTACTTGCATTCAAATCTCCAGTTAACTTGGCTTCATTATTTCCTGCACCCCTACACTGCACTAAACATCTGCGGCTGCACTAAGGGACCCTGCCTTGCACCTCAAAAAACATTAACATCATAAGCACAGCAACCTATATCAGGCAGGAGTCCTAAAACCAGGGTGTGCCCCAAAGAGAAGAACAGGTGTGCCCTTCTCATCACTGCACAGCTCAGGGGAGTGTCAGAGGGACTCCAGTCTACCACCATTATTCTGGCCACTATCACTTCTATAATAGACACTCTCCTATCACTGCTCCTGTTGCTGTCTTGACACTTCCATGGACATAACATCTCAGGAAATAAGAAAGAGGTGTATGGACACGGTCAAATGACCACAGCCCAGAACGAAATATAAGACCAATAAAGGTAAAGAAATACATTTCAAAATGAAATCTGCCTTTATAAAGGATGTTGATACAAGCAGGAAAGCCCTTTTAAGCATGTCACTTGCTTCACGAGTCCTTGTTCTCCTGGTACTGGTTTACAGAAGAGTAACCGTGGCATCATTTCGTTTTTGGCCCGTTAATTAGTTGTGAGTGCTCATACACATAAGATAAATGTCTGCCCAAATGGCCAATTGAGACCATTTTGTTGAATGATTGTTTAGAAATTCTAAACAACTTATCATTGTTTGCCATGACCGACACTGGACTGTTGTTTGCCAAAATTTTGATGTCAGATTGGATTTTTTCGCCCCATTGTCAGCTAAAAATACAAGCGTAGGCCAGGATCGGCTGAATATAGGCAAACACTTGCCACTTTGCATAAGTTTATTGTTGTTTTTTATTTAAAAAAAATTAAGCGCCTCCCTGATGTGCTAGTTAAGTGTGGCGGTTTCATGGTTGGACTCAGGGCATGCCTTAGCTATGTGCGACCTGTGCAGTTGCCTTTTTCTTGCCTACTCGAGCGGACATCACAACCCATACAGCTCTGCTCACAGCCTGCTTTTCATGGCAATTTTATGATCATCTTCTGGACACTGCTCTGTATGGCTCCTGCTCTTCGAGATCAGGGGATCTGTGAGAGTAGTGGAGAAGACTATGGGGCACTGTACCCAAATATACTGCTGGGGTAAAAGAGTTTTTGTATCAAGCAGTGTTTAGGACCTTCCAAGGACCTTGATGATGTCACAGTCACATGATGACGGCAGTAGAGGGAGACTGAAATCATCGGATCATTCGAAAGAATGATCCAATGGACAAAAATCTGCATTTTGGCTGATACTGTTCCATCAAGCTTTTCCGGCATAGAAGAGAGTGGCGGAATTTTCTGGATCTAGCCTAGCCTGATATGGCAGGTCACTGCCGGAGCCCATTGAATATAATTGACAAGTGTATTTTACATATGTGAACCACCAACATAAGAAGGTATTTTGGTGAATTAATAGTCTGATAGTAAGGGTATAGAATGCGGAAAATTCTGGAGGTGAGAATGAGAGGTAGTGGTGGAGGACAATAACAGTCATAGGTCCTTTTCAGAATGGAGGACTACGTAAGACCTATATGAGGAGGCAAGAGAAGAGATGAAAGTGCAGAATTTTTTAGAGAAGCCTAAAATGTGATGCCAAAATTGGTCTGTTATATTTTGAGTGGCAAAACCCGGCATTACAGTGGAGCTCCATCTTCGTCTTTGCCATGGGGCCCCCTCTCTATGTGCACCACTGTATGATAATCATACGTAATATCGGCAATGGTCAGTAGCTATGACATTCATTATGGTGTGTTGCCTATGCAGCGGACTAAGGCCGAGGATTGGAGTCTCTTCTACAGGTGTTATGTGAGTTTTTAGAGTTTCTGTCGTGACGCCAGTTGCATTTCAGCAACGAGGGAATAAATCCCCCTATGTAGAAGGTGATAGTGGAACCCAGGTGTAGGAATACCAGAGTGGTGTAAGGGTTACCTATAGTGTGCCTTTAGGTGCGGCTTTGCACTTGTCACGGTGCTCCTACCTGGATATCTGGAACCCCAAGCGTGGTAGTCCGAAGCAGTGCAAATATGGTGAACAGTTGTGGAACTGGTTGAATGAATTGAGTCCAGACTGGTATTGAAGTAGTTATCAGCTTTACTTGAATAAACTTGCATAGGAAAACAATCTTCCAAACGTTATCTTGGTTATCAGCAGACTTTGGTTTAACTTTTGGCTGGCAAACACAATCAGCTCTGCTACATCTGTACTCTCTCAGCTCTGCTATGTTGCCTGGATTAAATAGGAACTTTCCTTTCTGCTGTAGACTTGGACTTAGCTTTCTGTAGTCTGACTCTGTCTTTATCTCGATCTGTGTCTTTGTCTTTATCTTTCTTTATTTCAGGGAATCTGTCTTCCTGACTACAAGCTCACTTAGCTTGGCTCTAGGCAATGCAAGCCCAGGAGTGGACATGCAGCCATTAAGACCACACAGGCAGGGCCTGTCCAGACAGGACAAGGCCTGCTTTTTTCCCCAGAAGGGAACAAGCTGGATCTCAACCTTTCCCCGAGGGGGGTAGGCTGGAACTGACCTTCAGTAGATAAACTCCTCCCACTCTAGAGAGGGCTAGAAGACCAAAAAGGTTCCATTCCAGGCAAACTAACTCTGCCAATGTTGCCGCCATCTGCTGGTGAACCAGGCACATTACATAAATACAACAGTTTTGTAGGAAATACATGTGCACATTATGCAGGATATTGAAATAGATACACATGATGACACAGGATACACTATAAGAGATAGTGGAGGGGTAAAAGAGTGGTAGTGCCCCCTTGCAGGGCGTTACACCTATTGGCACCCATTGGTATACAGATTTAGGGGTGCCTATGGCGTGGGCTGCTGTGCCATTCCATACAGCCCAATGGAGACCAAAGGAATACTCAGGTGAACTGGAGCCCATGGATATGTTTGCGCTGGGAGCTTGGACGCCTTGAAAGCAGCCTCCGTTCGTTCTCTAAATCCACATCTCAGTTCATTCTAGGTCCAGTAGGTTTACTGTAAAATGTCAAACTTGGACTCATGTCATTACTCCCTTTAATGCGTATTGATCATTTCATTACAGGAATGTAGAATCTTTCTAGAGATTCATAGAATCATTAACAAAGAAGAAATCTTTCATTATTCAGACCACTGCCCCGCCACCGCCATCTCCTGGTGTATTAATTGTCCATTCAGGGAAAATGAATATCATTTGACTCATAATGGGTTTGATTTTAAAGGAGAAAATGCATGCGCCGTCTTCAGATAATTGCGTACACTTATCTGTAAAACCATAGCATTTTCCATTTCAAGAGCATCACTGTGGACTCACTGGTGCCAGTGCGAGCGGCGTAGGAGTGGTCGAGCTCTTAGGCATACAGCAAACAAACCCTCAGGGCTTTAACAGGGACACACAAATGTATTTTTCATCAGAGCGCGTCTTTGTTAACATACACAAAGCCTGTACTTACATACTGAAGTGTCCATCAAGGTCACCGCGGTATAATGCTTCCTTATTGTAAATGTAATATCCTACTGTATTGGCCATTAGCGTGTCACAGCAAAAATCCGCATTATACTCTCCAGTGTAATTGTCCAGATGCTGCTCAGAATGATCTTATCATTGCACTGCCATTATCCGCCCGGTTCCCATCTACAGCAATTTACAAGAGACTCTTCTGTAGGGTCTAAGATGTCAAATTGCAGGTTGCAAGGAGAATCGGGATTTACTAATTGCTTTGTAGAAAACAGATATATTTATTGAAATGCATTATCAGCAATTCCCTAACATACAGTGGGGGAAATAATTATTTGACCCCTCACTGATTTTGTAAGTTTGTCCAATGACAAAGAAATGAAAAGTCTCAGAACAGTATCATTTCAATGGTAGGTTTATTGTAACAGTGGCAGATAGCACATCAAAAGGAAAATCGAAAAAATAACTTTAAATAAAAGATAGCAACTGATTTGCATTTCATTGAGTGAAATAAGTATTTGAACCCCTACCAACCATTAAGAGTTCTGGCTCCCACAGAGTGGTTAGACACTTCTACTCAATTAGTTACCCTCATTAAGGACACCTGTCTTAACTAGTCACCTGTATAAAAGACACCTGTCCACAGAATCAATCAATCAAGCAGACTCCAAACTCTCCAACATGGGAAAGACCAAAGAGCTGTCCAAGGATATCAGAGACAAAATTGTAGACCTGCACAAAGCTGGAATGGGCTACAAAACCATTAGCAAGAAGCTGGGAGAGAAGGTGACAACTGTTGGTGCGATTGTTCGAAAATGGAAGGAGCACAAAATGACCATCAATCGACCTCGCTCTGGGGCTCCACGCAAGATCTCACCTCGTGGGGTGTCAATGGTTCTGAGAAAGGTGAAAAAGCATCCTAGAACTACACGGGAGGAGTTAGTTAATGACCTCAAATTAGCAGGGACCACAGTCACCAAGAAAACCATTGCAAACACATTACACCGCAATGGATTAAAATCCTGCAGGGCTCGCAAGGTCCCCCTGCTCAGGAAGGCACATGTGCAGGCCCGTCTGAAGTTTGCCAATGAACACCTGAATGATTCAGAGAGTGACTGGGAGAAGGTGCTGTGGTCTGATGAGACCAAAATAGAGCTCTTTGGCATTAACTCAACTCGCTGTGTTTGGAGGAAGAAAAATGCTGCCTATGACCCCCAAAACACCGTCCCCACCGTCAAGCATGGGGGTGGAAACATTTTGCTTTGGGGGTGTTTTTCTGCTAAGGGCACAGGACAACTTATTCGCATAAACGGGAAAATGGACGGAGCCATGTATCGTGAAATCCTGAGCGACAACCTCCTTCCCTCTGCCAGGAAACTGAAAATGGGTCGTGGATGGGTGTTCCAGCACGACAATGACCCAAAACATACAGCAAAGGCAACAAAGGAGTGGCTCAAGAAGAAGCACATTAAGGTCATGGAGTGGCCTAGTCAGTCTCCGGACCTTAATCCAATCGAAAACCTATGGAGGGAGCTCAAGCTCAGAGTTGCACAGAGACAGCCTCGAAACCTTAGGGATTTAGAGATGATCTGCAAAGAGGAGTGGACCAACATTCCTCCTAAAATGTGCGCAAACTTGGTCATCAATTACAAGAAACGTTTGACCTCTGTGCTTGCAAACAAGGGTTTTTCCACCAAGTATTAAGTCTTTTTTTGTTAGAGGGTTCCAATACTTATTTCACTCAATGAAATGCAAATCAGTTGCTATCTTTTATTTAAAGTTATTTTTTCGATTTTCCTTTTGATGTGCTATCTGCCACTGTTACAATAAACCTACCATTGAAATGATACTGTTCTGAGACTTTTCATTTCTTTGTCATTGGACAAACTTACAAAATCAGTGAGGGGTCAAATAATTATTTCCCCCACTGTACATGATAAGGGTTGTATCATGGAGACAGTTCCTATTTGTAAGAGAAACAGGCGGCACATACTATGATATTGAGAATACCACGTCTGAGATAGTTGCTTCAGTTATTTGGTCATTAGTACAGGTGGCTCTGGCTTGTGGTGTTAATGGACATAATGGTGGTTCTGCATGGTGTGGTGAAGGTCATCTGGCAGAAGAACTCATTACATTGAATTAATGGGCATCTGTCAGCAGATTTGTACCCATGACCAAGCGAGCCTCGGATGCTACATCCAAAGTCACTTCGCTCAAAACTTCAGATCAATGCTGTACGGCGATCCGTATCCGTACAGCATTAAAATGTATGGGCTCTGATGAACCAAAGTCAGTTATTCATGAAGTTGCACAAGGCTTGGTTGAATAACTTCTGTAGTTGATTTTTAAAGTGGAAAACTCGACTTTGGTTCCGAGGTACCACTTGGAACCAAAGCTGAGTTTGGTTCAAATTGGTTTTCCACTTTAAAAATCAACTATCGAAGTTATTCAACAAAGTGTTGCGCGACTTCGCAAATGACTGACTTCGGCTCTTTGGAGCCCGTACATTTTAATGCTGTACGGAGACGGATTTCTGTACAGCATTAACCAGACGTTTTGAGCAAAGCGACTTCAGGCGTAGCATCCAAAGCTTGCTTCGCTCATCACTACCTAGGACACTGGTTGACCAGTTGCATGTGCGATTGACAGCTGAAGGCATCTGTGTTGGTCCCATGTTCATATGTGCCCGCATTGCTGAGAAAAATGATGTTTTAATATATGCAGATGAGCCTCTAGGAGCAACGGGGGCGTTGTCATTGCACCTAGAGTCTCAGCTAACGCTATTCAACTGCTGTGCTCAATGCACTTTGGTTGACAGGGCCAGGTGTGATTATGTTTACACTGCCTGGTCCTGTCAATCAAAGTGCAGAGGGGGCGGCAGTTGCAGAGAGAGCAGAGCCTCTAGGTGTAATGGCAACGCCCCCGTTACTCTTAGGCCCCTTTCACACGGGTGAGTATTCCGCGCGGGTTCAATGCGTGAGTTGAACGCATTGCACCCGCACTGAATCATGACCCATTCATTTCTATGGGGCTGTGCACACGAGCGGTGATTTTCACGCATCACTTGTGTGTTGACAAAAAAATCACAGAAAAAAACTAAGATAAAAACATCCTGCATGGTATGATATACAAATATGCGGATGTCCCTGGCCATATTATTGAAGGAAATCACAGAAATAAGATAATAATGCACTGTAAAGTAGATGCAAGCGTTATATATGGACAAAGTCCTCACTCTGATATGATAAAATCTGAGACACTTAGCCAATATATTTTGTTCGAAACACATCTGAGCCCGTCTACCAAGCGCCAAGGTGGTCTCAGGTCAGGCGGGTCCTACGCTAATCCTACCTAAGCCATTGGGCTTCTATGTTCAGGAGCGCAGACGCCGCACATATGGTGTGCTGCTCCTAGTCACCTCCATGTGCGCTCCAGAGCGCCTTGATTAGGTGGTACATATGGGTGTGCTTGCTCCTATTGGTTGCTTGATGCACATGGAGGTGACTAGGAGCAGCACACCATATGTGCGGCGTCTGCGCTCCTGAACATAGAAGCCCAATGGCTTAGGTAGGTTTAGCGTAGGACCTGCCTGACCTGAGACCACCTTGGCGCTTGGTAGGCGGGCTTAGATGTGTTTTGATCAAAATATATTGACTAAGTGTCTCAGATATTATCATATCAGAGTGAGGACTTTGTCCATATATAATGCTTGCATCTACTTTACTAAGTGCATTATTATCTTATTTCTGTGATTTTCATCACTTGTGCGTTGCGTGAAAATCGCAGCATGCTCTATATTCTGCGTTTTTCACGCAACTCAGGCCCAATAGAAGTGAATGGGGCCGCATGAAAATCGCAAGCATCCGCAAGCAAGTGCGGATGCGGTGCGATTTTTACGCATGGTGTCTAGGTGACGATCGGGATGGGGACCCGATCTGTATTATTTTCCCTTATAACATGGTTATAAGGGAAAATAATAACATTTTGAATACAGAATGCAAAGTAAAATAGTGATGGAGGGGTTAAAAATAAAAAAAATTAACTCACTGAGTCCCCTTGATCGCGTAGTTGCGGATCTGTCTTCTTCTGTAATGGTGAGCTGCCGGCTAAGGACCTGTGGTGACGTCACATCACATGATCCAATCACATGGTCCCTCACCATGGTGATGAACCATGTGATTGGACCATGTGATGAGCACAGTGACGTCATCAAAGGTCCTATTCCTGTGCACAGCAAAGAAGAAGACAGAAGAGAAGCCGGGCTGCGCGATCAAGTGGATTAAGGTGAGTTAAATTATTATTATTATTTTTTTAACCCCTCCAGCCCTATTGTACTATGCATTCTGTATTCAGAATGCTATTATTTTCTATTATAACCATGTTATAAGGGAAAATAATACAACCTACAGAACACCTAACCCAAACCCGAACTTCTGTGAAGAAGTTCGGGTTTGGGTACCAAACATGCCGATTTTTCTCACGCGCGTGCAAAACGCATTACAATGTTTTGCACTCGCGCGGAAATATCGTGCATTTTCCTGCAACGTACTCGCATCTTATCCGGGCAAAAAACATGACGCCCGTGTGAAAGAGGCCTTAAAGGTTCATTTGCATATATTAAAACATCATTTTTCTCAGCAATGCGGGCACATATGAACATGGGACCAACACAGATGCCTTCAGCTGCCAAGCGCACATGTAACAGGTCAGCCAGTGTCATAGGGACAAATCTGCTGACAGATGCCCTTTAATATCAAAGCCACGTGGAGCCTGTAAGGGTCCATTCACGTGTCTGCAAGTGTTTTGCAGTCCGCAAATTGCAGATCTGCAAAACACGGACACCGGCCATGTGCGTTCCGCATTTTGCGGACTGCATATGGCCGGCACTATAATAGAAATGCCTTTTCTTGTCTGTGGCTGCGGTCTGCACCCGTTACGCACAATTGTGGAACGGATGCGGACCCATTTTGCGGACATTTGAATGGACCCTAAGGCAGTAACCAGTGGTTGTACAACTCCTTAATATGAAGCGACACAATCTCTGTGTGCTACAGTATCTGATGTACATATGGAAATATTCTCTCCTAGAAGCTATGTGTACAGAGTCTTATGGAACATGCCACCATGGGGGATATACCACAGTGTGTCCATGGGAGCTGTATAATTATTTGCACTTTGGGGTAATGCCATGGTGTGGAGCTCAAAGAATAGACACTTGCAGTGCGATAGAAAAACTTTGGCATGAAAATGTATTGAGTCTCAGGCCGCTGGTCCAGTCTGTTAACCCAGAAGGCCATGGGATCCCACCCATCCCAGCTACGAAATTATCCTAGGGTCATGGTACAGTTCAGGTAGGTTCTGACCTACCTATCTGTTTGTCTGTCTGTCTATTTTTTTTTTATTATCTATCTATCTATCTATCTATCTATCTATCTATCTATCTATCTATCTATCTATCTATCTATATGTCTTGTTTGCCATATGCTTCTTGTTACAGAAATATAGTGCACATTGTAGCCTTTTATCTTTATTGTTCTAATATACTGCTTTTATCATCACATTAACACAGTTTAGGTTACGGGTGATCTGCATGAAACTCATGTTTTGAAAGCGAGGTGATTGATCAGAGCGCTTCTGAACAATAGCAATGTGCTGTTTGGGAAATGCAGTCATGTGGAGCCATGAAAAATGAATTAGTGACAGTGAGTGTCCCCGCAGAGAAATGATTTGTATGGTGAAAGCACTGGAGCCAGACTGTTAATAAGACAACTTAATAGAATGGATATATACGTATGTTTAGAAAGGGGGGTCCACCAAGCTTACAAAATAACATTTAAATCTCTGTGATCTTCCAAGTAGAGAAAAATTTGAAGACGGCATGTGCTCCTTTGGAATCTGCAGTGTGATGTCATCTTATAGTCTGATGGGACCTCATACATACTGTATCTAAAGGCCAAAATTAATAACCACAAGATTCCTCATCTCATTCAAATTTACCTACGGAGATGGAAATCCTAACCAGAGCCCATCTGAAAGCCATTGCACTGCCATTGTTTGAGCCTTTCCTAAGACTAATCTATTGTACAAGTTCATAAAATGTGGTTCTTAAGGAAATACTTTATGTTTTTCACTGTAACATTTCCATCCAACTGTAGGTACCTGGAGCAATTGCAAAATTAAATTGATATTCCATCATATAATGTCATAGCATATTATTATCAATGGGGTCCGCCACCACTGGGGACTACTATGGGGTCTACCACCATTATGATCAGTGTGACTGAATCTCTGGGATCCTAGTTGTTCAGGTTGTAAGCCTGGGGTTTTTCATACCAGTGACAGTGACTTAATAGAAGTCACACACAGGGTTCCATAAATGGCCATTTAGGTAACAAACAGTTCAATAGCAACAATATTGCTCCACTTTGTAGATTTCATGATAGCTACAGTTGTGTTCAAAATTATTTAACCCCCACTGAAATTGAGTGTTTTGGCCAGTTTGACATTGATTTTGATCATTTCAGTCATCTTGTTTACAATTAAATCAAAGAGGCACTTGTAAGTCAGACAAATATAACATAACATTTATAATGAAATAACCACAAATGTCTTTTCTGTGCTCACATCATTATCAGTTTTATTCAACCCCCAAGTGAAATTCAATCTTAGTACTTAGTACAACATCCTTTTCCAGTTATAACAGCTTTTAAACGTGAAGCATAGCTTGACACAAGTGTCTTACAGCGATCTACGGGTATCTTAGCCCATTCTTCATGGGCAAAAGCCTCCAGTTCAGTCACATTCTTAGGCTTGCGCGCTGCAACTGCTTTCTTTAAGTCCCACCAGAGGTTCTCAATCAGATTTAAGTCTGGTGACTTCAAAATGTTCCAACCTTTAATCTGCAACCATGCTCTAGTGGACTTGGAGGTATGCTTGGGATCATTGTCCTGTTGAAAGGTCCAACGTCTCCCAAGCCTCAGGTTTGTGACGGACTGCATCACATTTTCACCCAATATCTCCTGGTACTGAAGAGGATTCATGGTACCTTGCACACGCTGAAGCTTCCCTGTACCTGTAGAAGCAAAACAGCCCCAAAGCATGATTGACCCCCCGCCATGCTTCACAGTAGGCAAGGTGTTCTTTTCTTCATAGGCCTTCTTCGTCCTCCTCCAAACATAGCGTTGATCCATAGGCCCAAACAGTTCTAATTTTGTTTCATCAGTCCACAGAACACTTTTGTGGTTTGTCCACATGACTTTTGGCATACTGCAGTCGACTCTTCTTATTCTTTGGAGACGGCAAGGGGGTGCGCCTGGGAGTTCTGGCATGGAGGCCTTCATTATGCAGTGTGCGCCTTATTGTCTGAGCTGAAACTTCAGTACCCACATCTGACAAATCTTTTTTCAGTTCCTCAGCAGTCACACGGGGACTTTTCTCCACTTTGCGCGATTTAGGTAGCGCACAGCAGTCAAAGTCAGCATCTTCTTTCTGCCACGACCAGGTAGCGTTTCAACAGTGCCCTTTGCCTTGAATTTGCGAATGATGCTTCCTATGGTGTCTCTTGGTATGTTTAACATCTTTGCAATCTTCTTATAGCCCTTCCTGTGAAGAGAAATCACCTCTTCTCTTGTCTTCCTGGACCATTCTCTTGACTTCACCATGTTTGTAAACACAGCAGTAAATGTCTAGAAGGAGCTGAGTATCACAGTCCTTTTAAATCTGCCTAATTGGTGCTTATTATGCTTGATTGCTGCTCCTTGACATCCACAGGTGTTTTCAATACCTGATCGAAAACACTTGAATGAACCTCTGTTCTTAAGAGTGGTAGTCTTTAAGGGGTTGAATAATTGTGTCAATGAAGAAATCACAAAAAAAACATTTAATACTGTATTACAAAAACAATTGATGTCATTTTAGTTGCATTTGGTTCTTTAAAAAGTCCTTGTAAGATTTCATTCTGAACACAATTACAAATGTACAGTAAATTCCCTAAAACCCTTTACAGCATTGGGGGTTGAATAATTTTGAACACAACTGTATTTAAGTCAGTCGGTTGGCACTGGACTGGTGGATGGAGCAGCATAGAATCTGTGTCTAAGCTTGTCTGGGCATTCAAAGGTTTTCACTAGGGTTGGACTGGCCCACCAGAGTACTAGAGGATCCTCCAGTGGGCCCAAGCTGTGTAGTTCTGGTGACAACCACCAGCATTGGAGCTACTACAGAACAGCTAATTGGTGATAATCCAAGGTGACGGACCCCCGCTGATCAGATACTGATGGCTGATGTTGAGGATAGTCCATCAATAGTAAAACCCTGGACAGCCCCTTTAAATCTACCATACACCTTGTTAACACAGTTAACCATGCCAATTTTTTAAATGGAGAGAGCAGCATAGAATCAAAAGTTCTCACTAGGGTCGGACTGGCCCACCAGAGTACTACAGGATCCTCCAGTGGGCCCAAGCTCTGAAAATAATGGATCCCTAATATAACAGGGTCTTTAAGGTCCTATGTACACAGAGGGTGGGCCCTTCCTAGAACACTGTACCGCCACTTCTGAAGTCACCTCACCCTTACCACACAACATTACAGTAAACAGCATAAAATATGAAAAAATGATCACACAATAATAACTGTTGCCCATGAGGTGGCATGTTCTCCGTAGCCACCTTTCTCAAAGGTCCTCTCAGCACTTCTCGAGTACAGTAGTCACAACCACCTGGTGAATGGAGTAGCCATCGAGTGAATGGGGCTGTGATGTAATTCCTTGTACAGTAGGTGGACGGAATCACCTGCAGGGAAAATCTGTGATGAAACCACAGAGCTGAACAAGGAATATCCAAAAAGCCCCATTTTGGCGAATTATTGAAGCCAGAATTCTGGAGTGAAGGCATGATAAATCAGGGCCTACGTGTTTCCAGAAAAACAGACACTTTTGACAAGGTTTCCTTACATTCCTCAGTCCCATTAATTGGAAGAGATAAATCAGATCAGGATGTATTTTTTTAACTGCAGAGAACACTAATGTGTCACATAGCTTTTCCTGACTGACGATATAACTTAATGGGTAGAATGTTTCCCTCTCGTCCTCCCCGGCAGGATTTATGTGGGAGACCTTTTATAGGGACAAGGGAGGACAAATAAACTTTCTTCTTCACCAGGTGTGAATTGGAATGTGAAACCTATCTGACTTGTCACAATATAACAGAGTTTGTGCGAACATGATGAAGCAGTATCCCACATTTAATCTATGAGGGGTGAATTCACACGAGGCAGATTTATTGCACATATTTTTGCAACAGGGTGGTTTCTGTAGCCTATGCACAGATATCTTCAAATAGTGATGGGCAAACATCAGCCGGGACGGTGTGCGAACGCGATCAAATGTTTGCGAACTACAAGTTTGCGGCGGGCCCCATTCACCTTAATGGCAGGCGAACCTGGAAAACCTTCAGGTCATATTTGCAGCCACCAAATACTTACTAGAAGTCCCACAACATGGACAGTGACATACTAAGGGGGATCAATGACAAAAATTCCCACAAAATATATGTATTTTAATCAGGGGCCATTTTTATGCGTCTTAAAGGGAAATTCTTAATAATGTGCCCTGCTGGAGCCTAGAAATTTTTTATTTTAGGCCAAAGGGAGTACGGGCCCTAAAAATTAGGCATTCACCTGACATAAAAGAACAAGTGATTATGTGGCTCGAGGTACATTATGCGGTCAATGGATACAAATTTTACTGCAGGCCAGTGGAGTACAGGCACCAAACATTAGGCATTCACCGTACAGAAAAGAACAAGTGATTATGTGGCTGGAGGTATATTAGGTGGTCACCGTATAACAATTTTACTGTTGGCCAGTACAGGCCCCAAACATTAATCATTCACCAGACAGAAAACATCAAGTGATTATGTGGCTGGAGGTATATTAGACGGTCATTGGATAACAATTTTACTGTAGGCCAGTACAAATACATGTCAAATACATATGTTTAAAATAACTAAAAATATAAAATTGGATTTAAAACATGGCTAACGAAATCCCCCCTCTTGAATAAACCCCAAATGATAATAGGTGAAATTCAATAAGACGTGGTCGTCACAGGTGTTTTATTGCACCGAGGCACCAACAATTAGGCATTCACCGTACAGAAAAGATCAAGTGAGTATGTGGCTGGAGGTACATTAAGCGTCACCGTATAACAATTTTACTGTTGGCCAGTTAGATTACAGGCCCCAAAATAATGCATTTACCGTACAGAAAAGATCAAGTAATTATGCGACTGGAGGTATATTAGACGGTCATTGGATATCAATTTTACTGCAGGCCAGTGGAGTACAGGCCCAAAACATTTGGCATTCACCGGACAGAAAAGATCAAGTGATTATGTGGCTGGAGGTATATTAGACGGTCAGTGGATAACAATTTTACTTTAGTCCAGTACAAATACAAGTCAAATACATATGTTTAAAAGAACTAAAAATATAAAATTGGATTAAAAACATGGCTAACTAAATCCCCCCTCTTGAATAAACCCCAAATGATAATAGGTGAAATTTGATAACACGTGGTCATCACAAGTATTGAATTTCTCCGAGGCCCCAACAATTAGGCATTCACCGTACAAAAAAGATCAAGTGATTATGTGGCTGGAGGTATATCAGATGGTCATTGGACAACAATTTTACTGCAGGCCAGTGAAGTACAGGCCCCAAATATTAGGCATTCACCAGACAGATAAGGCCTTTTATGCTGCTGTATTTACATAAGACAGGGACCATTCTTTGTTCTGTATGGTGGCGGATATGTGTGGGCTGGCATGAGCAAATTCAATTATAGGTGGCCGTCACAGGTGTTAAATTCCTCCGAGATCCATGCCTCATTCATTTTTAGAAATGTGAGGTAGGCTAGGCGAGTGCGCTTATTGGTCACGATCCCCCCTGCTGCACTGAACGTCCTTTCGGACAGGACACTCGACTATGGGAAATCCAACAGTTCCATGGCAAATTGTGCCAGCTCTGGCCACAGGTCAAGCCTGCACACCCAGTAGTCCAGGGGTTCCTTGCTTCTAAGAGCGTTCACATCGGCCGTTAACCCGATGTAGCCGGACACCTGTCGGTCTAGGCATTCCCTGGGGCTGGATCCGGAGGGCGGCTGTCGATAGGTTGGCTGCAAGAATGATCTCATATCCGAAGTGAACAACACATCTTCAAACCACCCTCTTCTTGCAGGCGCGGTAGGATTGGTACCCAGATCTGTTTCTATGTGGGTGGAAATTCCTCTGCCAGCGGCCGCAACAGCAGAATGCTACATCTCTCGCAGCAAGGCCTGTAAATGCTGCATTCTCACAGCCCTATGTGATGCTGGTAACATATCCGCCATTTTGTGTTTGTACCGGGGGTCTAAGTACGTTGCCACCCAGTACTGGTCCTTGCCCTTTATGCTTTTTATACAGGGGTCCCTCTTCAAACACTGGAGCATGAAGGCCCCCACTAAATTGGAAGTGGTGGAGCAGCCTGGCTCCTGCTCATCGCCCAGGAGAATGTCATCCTCGGTCTCCTCCCCCCAGCCACGGACAACACCAGGGATCCCAGAAAGGTTTAAAGCCTGCTCTTCTTGCTCCTCCTCCACCCCCCAGCCACCATCCTCCTCTGACTCCTCTTCAGACTCCTGCTGACTTGTCTCAGATGGAGTAGCCCCCCCTGGGAATTCATTCAGCATTGCGACTTTCTCATCTTCCAGCTCCTGCTGCTTGACGGCTTGATCAATTACACAACGCAATGCATGCTCCAGAAAGAAGGCATAAGGTACAATATCACTGATGGCGCCCTGGCTGCGACTGACCAGTTTGGTGATCTCATCAAATGGCTGCAGAAGTCTGCACCAGTTCGTACAGGTAGTCGTTAACTGCGCCTTGCTGCTGGAGCAACCTATCGAGCGTATACAAGGTGGAGTTCCAGCCCGTCGGGCTGTCACAAATCAGACATCTGACGGATATGTGGTGTCGCCGCTGAACGTCAGCAAGGCGAGCCATGGCCGTGTAAGATCTTCTAAAATGGCTAGAGATTTTCCTGGCCTGCCGCAAGGCGTCCTGGACCCCAGGGTATTTAGCAACGAATCGCTGCATGACTAAGTTCAGGACGTGTGCCATGCACGGCACATTTATCATTTTGCCCTGTTTCAGCGCGCTCAGCAGATTTGCACTGTTGTCGCACACCACTTTACCAACTGTCAAATTAAGTGGGGTTAGCCACTGATCGGCCTGTGAACGCAGAGCTGAAAGCAGTGCAGGACCGGTGTGGCTCTTGGATTCCAGGCACAACAGCTGCAGCACAGAATGGCAACGTCTCACCTGGCACGTCGAATAGGTTCTGGGGAGCTTGGGGGGTGCAGCGGAAGAGGCGGTAGCAGTGGAAAAGGAGGATTCAGCCGAGGAGGAGACGGAGGATGGAGTAGGAGGAGGAGAAGAAGAGGCAGGCCTGCATGCAATCCGTGGCGGTAACATCAAATCCACACGGGTGCCACGGGTTGCATGCTTGACAGCCGTCAGAAGGTTCACCCAGTGGGCAGTAAAAGTTATGTACCTTCCCTGCCCGTGTTTGCTAGACAACGTGTCTGTGGTCAGATGTATCTTGGCACTGACACTGTGTGCCAGAGATACATTCACTTGCCGCTGAACACGGCCATATAGCTCTTGGATGCCCTTCTGGAAGAAATATTTCCTTCCGGGGACCTTCCATTGCGGTGTGCCAATGGCAACAAATTTTCTAAAGGCCTCCGATTCCACCACTTTATATGGCAGTAGTTGGCGGGCTAGCAGTTTCGACAAGCCAACGGTCAGCAGTTGGGCAAGAGAGTTATCCGGCGTCATAAACTTTTTACATTCGAACATTGGCCCCACGGAAGCCTGCCTTTTGCCAAATGAAAGCGACAACAGCACGGTGGAATTTGGAGTGGAGGACAAATAGGAGGAGAGAGGAGAAGGAGAAGAGGCAGGACGTGGAGCGCCGGGAGTGTGGCTTTGTTGGTTCTGACGGTGTTGCTCCCACTGGGCTCAGTGATGGGAGGCCAGGTGCCTTCTTAAGGCTGTCACCCCTAGGTTAGTGTTGGGCTTACCGCGACTTATGTATTGACAGCACAGGCTGCAGATGGCAACACAATTGTCAGCAGCTGACATGTTAAAAAAAGTCCACACTGCGGAGCCATGTGCCGGCGTCCTGGGAGCGCCAGATGTGACCGTGCATGGCGAGCCGCTCCAGATACATTTGCAGTCTGCTTTTTGCCTCCTGTGCACTGCGAGTTCTGCCTGCTTCTCCTCTTTCTACCCCCTATCTGATGCTCTGTCTCTCCCTCTGAACTCCCCTCCTATTCCTCTCTTGTGGGCAGCCACGTGAAGTCCATCGACACATTATCATCGTCACCTACACCACCACTGACATTAGAGATCTTGGAGTAGGCAGCAACAGCGGGGACCTCCGTCCTTGGGCTGATCTGGGTACTTTCGTCAGACCGCTGGGTGGCGGCCATTGCTACCTCCTCTTCCTGATCCGATGACAAGAATGGCTGCGCATCGGTAAGATCTGGGAATGCACGCACCTTCTCCAACTTCCCACTTAGGCTCCGGCCTGGTTCACCTGCCCGACCCCTACCACCCCTGCGGAATGGCCTGCCTCTTCCTCTGCCTATCATTTTCAAAATTACCCTGTGTGAAAAAGTCCCTATAGAAGAGCAATATTTGTGGAAGCAGGTATATTGCAGGCCTCAATAAATATTTGGTGGAAGCCGGTATATCAAACCCCTTAATCAATATTTGGTGGAAGCCGGTGTATCGTAGGCCTCAATCTATATTTGGTGGAAATTGGTATATCAATCCCCTCTATCAGTATTTTGCAGAAACAGGTATATAGAACCCCTTAATGAGTATTTGCTGGAAGCTGGTATATCAAACCCCTTAATTAATATTTGGTGGAAGCTGGTGTATCGCAGGCTTCAATCAATATTTGGTGGAAGCCAGTATATCAATCCCCTCTATCAGTATTTTGTGGAAACAGGTATATACAGTTGCAAGAAAAAGTATGTGAACCCTTTGGAATGATATGGATTTCTGCACAAATTGGTCAGAAAATGTGATCTGATCTTCATCTAAGTCACAACAATAGACAATCACAGTCTGCTTAAACTAATAACACACAAAGAATTAAATGTTACCATGTTTTTATTGAACACACCATGTAAACATTCACTGTGCAGGTGGAAAAAGTATGTGAACCCCTAGACTAATGGAGTCCAATCAATGAGATGAGATTGAAGGTGTTGGTTACAGCTGCCCTGCCCTATTAAAAACACACACCGGTTCTGGGTTCTCTTTTCACAAGAAGCATTGCCTGATGTGAATGATGCCTCGTATAAAAGAGCTCTCAGAAGACCTATGATTAAGAATTGTTGACTTTCAACAGGGTTATAAAAGTATCTTCAAAAGCCTTGCTGTTCATCAGTCCACGGTAAGACAAATTGTCTATAAATGGAGAAAGTTCAGCACTGCTGCTACTCTCCCTAGGAGCGGTCATCCTGTAAAGATGACTGCAAGGGCACAGTGCAGACTGCTCAATGAGGTGAAGAAGAATCCTAGAGTGTCAGCTAAAGACTTACAAAAGTCTCTGGCATATGCTAACATCCCTGTTAGCGAATCTACGATATGTAAAACACTAAACAAGAATGGATTTCATGGTAGGATACCACAGAGGAAGCCACTGCTGTCCAAAAAAACCATTGCTGCATGTTTACAGTTTGCACAAGAGCACCTGAATGTTCCGCAGCAGTACTGGCAAAATATTCTGTGGACAGATGAAACCAAAGTTGAGTTGTTTGGAAGAAACAAACAACACTATGTGTGGAGAAAAAGAGGCACAGCACACCAACATCACAACCTCATCCCAACTGTGAAGTATGGTCGTGGGGACATCATGGTTTGTGGCTGCTTTGCTGCGTCAGGGCCTGGACGGATTGCTATCATCGAAGGAAAAATAAATTCCCAAGTTTATCAAGACATTTTGCAGGAGAACTTAAGGCCATCTGTCCACCAGCTGAAGCTCAACAGAAGATGGGTGTTGCAACAGGACAACGACCCAAAGCATAGAAGTAAATCAACAACAGAATGGCTTAAACAGAAGAAAATACGCCTTCTGGAGTGGCCCAGTCAGAGTCCTGACCTCAACCCGATTGAGATGACCTCAAGAAAAGATTCACACCAGACATCCCAAGAATATTGCTGAACTGAAGCAGTTTTGTAAAGAAGAATGGTCAAGAATTACTCCTGACTGTTGTGCACGTCTGATCTACAACTACAGGAAACGTTTGGTTGAAGTTATTGCTGCCAAAGGAGGTTCAACCAGTTATTAAATCCAAGGCTTCACATACTTTTTCCACCTGCACTGTGAATGTTTACATGGTGTGTTCAATAAAAACATGGTAACATTTAATTCTTTGTGTTTTATTAGTTTAAGCAGACTGTGATTGTCTATTGTTGTGACTTAGATGAAGATCAGATCACATTTTATGACCAATTTGTGTAGAAATCTATATTATTCCAAAGGGTTCACATACTTTTTCTTGCAACTGTAGAAGCCCTTAATAAGTATTTGCTGGAGGTTGGTATATCAAACCCCTTAATCAATATTTGGTGGAAGCTGATGTATCGCAGGCCTCAATCTATATTTGGTTGAAGCTGGTATTTCAATCCCCTCTATCAGTATTTTGTGAAAACAGGTACAGTGGGGGAAATAATTATTTGACCCCTCACTGATTTTGTAAGTTTGTCCAATGACAAAGAAATGAAAAGTCTCAGAACAGTATCATTTCAATGGTAGGTTTATTGTAACAGTGGCAGATAGCACATCAAAAGGAAAATCGAAAAAATAACTTTAAATAAAAGATAGCAACTGATTTGCATTTCATTGAGTGAAATAAGTATTTGAACCCCTACCAACCATTAAGAGTTCTGGCTCCCACAGAGTGGTTAGACACTTCTACTCAATTAGTCACCCTCATTAAGGACACCTGTCTTAACTAGTCACCTGTATAAAAGACACCTGTCCACAGAATCAATCAATCAAGCAGACTCCAAACTCTCCAACATGGGAAAGACCAAAGAGCTGTCCAAGGATGTCAGAGACAAAATTGTAGACCTGCACAAGGCTGGAATGGGCTACAAAACCATTAGCAAGAAGCTGGGAGAGAAGGTGACAACTGTTGGTGCGATTGTTCGAAAATGGAAGGAGCACAAAATGACCATCAATCGACCTCGCTCTGGGGCTCCACGCAAGATCTCACCTCGTGGGGTGTCAATGGTTCTGAGAAAGGTGAAAAAGCATCCTAGAACTACACGGGAGGAGTTAGTTAATGACCTCAAATTAGCAGGGACCACAGTCACCAAGAAAACCATTGGAAACACATTACACCGCAATGGATTAAAATCCTGCAGGGCTCGCAAGGTCCCCCTGCTCAGGAAGGCACATGTGCAGGCCCGTCTGAAGTTTGCCAATGAACACCTGAATGATTCAGAGAGTGACTGGGAGAAGGTGCTGTGGTCTGATGAGACCAAAATAGAGCTCTTTGGCATTAACTCAACTCGCTGTGTTTGGAGGAAGAAAAATGCTGCCTATGACCCCCAAAACACCGTCCCCACCGTCAAGCATGGGGGTGGAAACATTTTGCTTTGGGGGTGTTTTTCTGCTAAGGGCACAGGACAACTTATTCGCATAAACGGGAAAATGGACGGAGCCATGTATCGTGAAATCCTGAGCGACAACCTCCTTCCCTCTGCCAGGAAACTGAAAATGGGTCGTGGATGGGTGTTCCAGCACGACAATGACCCAAAACATACAGCAAAGGCAACAAAGGAGTGGCTCAAGAAGAAGCACATTAAGGTCATGGAGTGGCCTAGTCAGTCTCCGGACCTTAATCCAATCGAAAACCTATGGAGGGAGCTCAAGCTCAGAGTTGCACAGAGACAGCCTCGAAACCTTAGGGATTTAGAGATGATCTGCAAAGAGGAGTGGACCAACATTCCTCCTAAAATGTGCGCAAACTTGGTCATCAATTACAAGAAACGTTTGACCTCTGTGCTTGCAAACAAGGGTTTTTCCACCAAGTATTAAGTCTTTTTTTGTTAGAGGGTTCAAATACTTATTTCACTCAATGAAATGCAAATCAGTTGCTATCTTTTATTTAAAGTTATTTTTTCGATTTTCCTTTTGATGTGCTATCTGCCACTGTTACAATAAACCTACCATTGAAATGATACTGTTCTGAGACTTTTCATTTCTTTGTCATTGGACAAACTTACAAAATCAGTGAGGGGTCAAATAATTATTTCCCCCACTGTATATAGAACCCCTTAAAGGGCTTCTGTCACCCCACTAAAAGTATTTTTTTTTTTTGGGCTAGTTAAATTCCTTATACTGCGATATATGAAAATATAATGGTCTTACTTTCCTTCAGCAGTTTCTTATAAAAACTAACTTTTATAATATGTAAATTAGGTCTCTACCAGCAAGTAGGGCGTCTACTTGCTGGTAGCAGCTGCAGAAAACCGCCCCCTCGTCGTGTTGATTGACAGGGCCAGCCGCGATCTCCTCCTCCGGCCGGCCCTGTCAGCATTTCAAAAATCGCGCGCCTGTGTTCATTCGGCGCAGGCGCTCTGAGATGAGGAGGCTCGCCTCCTCAGAACTCCCTCAGTGCGCCTGCGCCGATGACATCACCGAAAGAGAAGACGTCATCGGCGCAGGCGCACTGAGGGAGTGATGAGGAGGCGAGCCTCCTCATCTCAGAGCGCCTGCGCCGAATGAACACAGGCGCGCGATTTTTGAAATGCTGACAGGGCCGGCCGGAGGAGAAGATCGCGGCTGGCCCTGTCAATCAACACGAGGAGGGGGCGTTTTTTTGCTGGTAGAGTAGGGAGTCTACTTGCTGGTAGAGACCTAATTTACATATTATAAAAGTTTGTTTTTATAAGAAACTGCTGAAGGAAAGTAAGTAAGACCATTATATTTTCATATATCGCAGTATAAGGAATTTAACTAGCCCCAAAAAAAAATATGACTTTAGTGGGGTGACAGAAGCCCTTTAATGAGTATTTGCTGGAAGCCGGTGTATCGCAGTCCTCAATCAATATTTTGTGGAAGCCGGTATATCACACCCCTCAATCAATATTTTGTGGAAGCAGGAATATCAAACCCATTAATCAGTATCTTGTGGAAGCAGGTATATCGCACCACATAATCAGTTTTTTTGGGGGGCAACAGGTATATCACACCAGTTGCAATTAGTTATTCCAATAGCGTTTGTCCCTCTATCTAGCTGCGGTATCTCAGCCGAACCGTACACAACTGCTGCACAATACAAATGCACTATAATATACTTTCTATGTTAGACAATATATTGTAAGTATATCACACTCTTCAGTATGTCACACCTATCGATAGCACACCTATACCAGTCCTTATAAGGACTTTTGTGGCCCTATTAGCTAGCGTTTGGTGTCCCTAACAGCCTGTCCCTGCTTCACACAGCAACCTCTGGTTACACTGGCAAAAAACTGAATGTAAAATGGCTGCCAGATCGGGGTTATTTATAGGGTAAGGGGTATGTCCATGTGCTGAAACATCTCAATTGGCTGTCCTGTCCCACCTGATGGATGTGTCATGGGTCAAAGTGTGGCACAATGCAAAAGAATATGGAGTCGGTGGACATCGCCATATGTTCGCATGTTTGGCAAACCGCGAACGAGCAAAGTTCGCCGTGAAACGACCGCCAGGTGAACCGCAAAGGCCATCTCTATCTACAAAACCCATTCAGATGAAATGGACAGCTGTAGAAGTTTGTGACATGGAAACATACCCTAAGGCTAGGGCTACACGTACTGCGACATATGAAAATATAATGGTCTTACTCTCCTTCAGCAGTTTCTTATAAAAACAAACTTTTATAATATGTAAATTAGGTCTCTACCAGCAAGTAGGGCGTCTACTTGCTGGTAGCCGCCGCAAAAAACCGCCCCCCTCGTCGTGTTGATTGACATAAAAGTCGCGCAACATTTTTTATAATGATAGTCAATGGTGTCGCACTGTGACTTGCGACATGCTGCGACTGCAACACAACAGTCGCAAAAAATCCGTCCAAGTTGGATTTTTATGGGACTCTCGTAGTCGCAGCATGCCACATGTCACAGTGCGACACCATTGACTATCATTCTAAAAAATGTAGTGCGAAACGAATGTTGCGCGTGTCGCAGTGTAGTTGTACCCTTTTTTTTTTACGTGACTTATTGTTGCACGACACATGTCGTTGTGTATCCCTAGCCTAAACCAGGACCATCATCCACTTAACAGCCAACCTACCTCATTAGATAATGGCGTGTAAGCAGAAGGAACTGCATCAAATAAAAGTTTCCATGGCCTTGTCTCTAAATAACATCTGTATACTTATCACATTGTAATATTAGACCCAGCAAGAAGCCGTGCCAGGTGCTGCTTATCTCTTCTTGCAGTCTGTCACCTAATCTGTGACAGCCACTGATCAACAAATCGGGACATTTATCATCCCCTGTTCTCCAGAAAACTGGAGTCATAAATGTGCAAAATTTGGTTCACGCCATGGTTGTACAAAATTTTGCAACTTTTTGGGGCTTTAATGCTCAATTTGCAAAAAGTGGATGGAGCTGGGAGTAGACGGTGCAGGGGTGGCTACAGCCAGCCTGGCACATTTATTATAATCTATGCCAGGAAGCTTATGAGGATTAGGGCTGATGCACACAACCGTATGTACTTTGTGGTCCGCAAAAAACGGATCCGCAAAAAAAAAAAAAACTGATGACATCAGTGTGACGTCCGTGTTGCATCCGTTTTTTTAGTGGATCCATTGTAACAATGCCTGTCCTTGTCCGCAAATCGGACAAGAATAGGACATGTACTATTTTTTTTTCAGAACGGACATGCGGCCATAGGAACACGGAATGCACACGGAGTCATTTCCGTTTTTTTCAAGCCCCATTGAAGTGAATGGTTCTGCATATGGACCTGTAAAAAAATGGAATGGAAACAGAAAAAAAATACGTTCATTAGTGATGAGCGGCAGGGGCAATATTCGAATTTGCGATATTTTGCAAATATTTAGTAAAATATTTGTGATATATTCGTGAATTCGCGAATTCAATATTATATTCTTGATTGCGAAAATCGGCAACGTATTATTCGCGTAATGCACGCGAAATACCGGCATGGGTCACTTATGCCACATTTTTCAAGCTGGTATAAGTTTCCTGAGACTGGAGAAAATGGTTGGCACGGCAGAACATTAGAATAGCTTTATATGCAGACAGAGTGCTCCAATATATTTGCGCTTGCGAATTTTCGGCAATTAATGATGCACATAATTTTTCGTGCAACTTGTGACATCACAGCACTTTGCCTGTAGCATGTATGTATGGATAGCAGAACCTATTACACTGCCTAACACCCTAACACTAGCTACAATATACATCATTCTAACCTACACTGACTATCTGAATCTTCTAATATATAAAGCTGAGTGTATGTGTGTGTATGTCCGCTAAAGGAATCTGTACCATCACATTTACAATCACGAAATTTGGCACACAGGTGCATCAGGTGTCCGGGAAGGTTTTAGACCAGGTCTCAGCTCTCTAGGACGTACCGTTCCTGAGAGATTCCCCAAAAAATACATCAGCCAATAGAAGCTTGGTCACATGACCCTTATCAGCCAATAGAAGCTCGCAGGTCCTCCAGTCTCCACATACACAGTTTTACTCCAGGTTTCCATAACAACCCAGCCATTTTCTTCACTGCTGTAGGAGAGCTTTAAAGGAAATCTGTCACAAGGATAATTGCTATTGAAGTAAAGCCATGGCCTAATAGCACTTAGTACCTTATTTCAAGATGTGCCTTTGTTCCAGCAATAGATGTTTTTATCCCCTGAAAATCCAGTTAATTTGGTATGCAAATGAGCCAGTAAGGTGCCCAGAGGGGCGTCACTCTTGCAGGAAGGAGCCCAGACACGCCCCCTGCCACAATGTTTCCACCACCAAAAGACTTAAAACTCCACCCCCAGGACCAGCTAAGCCACGCCCCTGATCTGGTTAGGCCACGCCCCTCCCACTCCAGAGCCGACGGGGATTTAAAAAATGAAGGTAAAAATCAACTTCTGTCAACTACAGGGGTGGGAGGGACAGTGACTTTCTCCCTGCAGCTCACACTCAGACAGCACAGTGCTGCTGTCTTAGGCTCCATTCAGACGTCCGTAGTGCATTGCACAATACACCCGGCCGGCACCCCTATAGAAATGCCTATTCTTGTCAGCAATTGTGGACAAGAATAGGACATGCTCTATTTTTTTCCGGAACTGCGGACCGGAAGATCGGGGCCGCGCTCCCGAAATGCGGATGCGGACAGCACACTGCGTGCTGTCCACATCTCTTCCGACCCCATAGAGAATGAATGGGTCTGCACCCGTTCTGCATAATTGCGGAACGGATGCGGACCCATTCTACGGACGTGTGAATGGACCCTTACAGTGAGCTGTTCAAAAGGACACGCCCCCGAAACGATTAGACCATGCCCCCTGCCACTCCTCAGCCCACTGAGATTGAAAAAATGAAGTAAACAATCAACTTCTAGGTCGCGTTAAGCCACACCCCGGTCTGATTAGGCCACGCCCCCTCCACTCCTCAACCGACAGGCATTGAAAACATGAAGGTAAAAATCAACTTCTGTCAGCTGCAGAGGTGGGAGGGAGGGTGACTTTCTCCCTGCAGCTCACACTCAGACAGTACTGTGCTGCTGTCTTAAAGTGAGCAGTCCAAAAGGACACGCCCCCGATCCAGTAAAGGCCACTGTGGAGGTCACTGTCAAGGGGGTGGTCTGCTGTGAAAGTCACTGTTAAAGGGGAAGGCTGCTGTAAGGGACGGTGCACTGTGGGGGGGTCAGTGTTAAGGGGTGAGGGGCTGTGGAGGTCACTGTTAAGGGGGCGGGGTGCTGTAGATGTCACTGTTATAGTTAAAAGTGTTGATATCTTTTAATGACACACACAACCATTAAATGAAATAGATTAAATATCCCCGAGCGAAGCCGGGTCCTTCAGCTAGTTATATATATATAAGTTAACTGTCTAATGTAATACAACCAAGCACAGAGCACAGCAATGACACTGCTGTCTCTTTCAGAACTGCAATAAACTTTAGAAAATAGCTGCTGGGGAGGTTCTTATATTGTGAAGAAGTGTGCACCTAATTAACATCACTGACCACACACCCTTTTAAAAATCTCAAAATCACAAAAATCTGCTATTTACTCTGTGCACCAAAATGTGTGCTTATTTCCACCTGAATTCTGGTATAAAGGAAATGATAAATCCCCCCCAATAATAATGTTTATTGAGTTTTGTACGACGATATGCTTGATGTTATATAACTGATACCAACAGGGGCGCTTCCTTTTGCTGGGAGTTGTAGTTTGACAGAAGCTTGAGTGCTGGAGGTTGCTGAATCCTCGGACAGGCCATCAATATCTGATTGGCGGGAGTCTGACACCCCACATTCCTGCAGATCAGTTGTTTTGGGGTAGCGCCATCCACTACACAATGATCAGAGCTGTGTAGTTCTGGCGACAACCACCAGCATTGATTGGAGCTACTGCAGAACAGCTGATTGGTGGGGATGCAAGGTGACGGACCCCCGCTGATCAGATACTGATGGCTGTTGTTGAGGATACGCCATCAATAGTAAAATCCTGGACAGCCCCTTTAAATCTGCCATACACCTTGTTAACAGCGTTAACCATGGCCATTTTTTAAAGGGGTTGTCCTGGTTCAGAGCTGAACCCGGACATATCCCATTTTTCACCCAGGCAGCCCCTCTGATATGAGCAAGAATCATGCAGGGTAAGGGTTTCTTCATTAAATCAAACGACGTACAGGACTTTTAATAAATTTGTTGCATCCTTTTTGCTGTGGCCAGAAAATCGAATGGCAGACATAGCTACGATCTACGACAGTTTCTGGCGCTAAACCCTGCCCATGCCACATGTACATTTTGGAAAAATGGAATGAGTGGAGGAAAATGGCCAAAAACTGCAAATTTTTGCACAAATGAGGCTTCTTACAAGTTGTTAGGTTATACTTTTATCAATACATCCACTGGTTAGACCCACTTTTCGCGGTGGAAGATATGTCCAAGCTACAGTACAATCTGTTTCGACGCATACACAGATCTCATAGGACCACATAGCAAAACTTAGTATGGGCCCCCTACCTAGTTTCTCAGTACATATGTGACAATCACTCCCAGACAACACAGAATACAAAGCACAAAACCCCATATTTCTGATCAATTTACATTTTATTGATTATTTATAAAATTGATAAAATTTTAATAAAAAAATGGGAATAAAACAGTCGCCTTTAGCTTCGCCTTCTTTATCATCGCTCATTCTGACCACCATATGTCTCAATGTATTCACTCCTTCTATTTCAAAGTGGTCTGCCTGCAGCCACCACTAGTGGGAGCTCAGTGCATAGGAATTTCTGCAGTTACGATTGACTGAAATGGAAGCTGTAATCATCTGTTTGCACTGAGCTCCCCTCAGTGGTGTCTGCATGAAAATGCTGAGTTTTCACATCAGAAAGAGGAGGAAGAGTTTATCGTCGGGCCCCCTTCTCCCGGGGTCCCGTAGCAGTCTCGTCATCTGCCTCCATTGAAGGTAATCAAGTAAGATATAGATGACCTCTCCTCTGTATAGGTCATCATTAGCTAATCAGTTGAGGTCTGATTCCTGACACTGCCGCCAATCAGCTGTTTGAAGACGACGTGCTGCACTGGTAAGCCTCTTCCTAGGCCAGTGATGATGTCACGTTCATTGGTCACATGGCCTAGGTGCATCTCATTCCCATTCAAGTGAATGGGCCTGCACTGCAATACCGAGCACAGCTGCTGTACAGTGTATGGCTGTTCTGTCTTAATACACGTTCACACAGTGTGCAGTCTGACATTTAGCATAAACCATTCCTGTCTTTCAAATAGGAGGACTGTTCTGTGTAGTCTAACTTGTTTATTGGTCAACAGGTTGTACTCTCTGTGCGATGCGCGTGAGTGAGAGATTCTACAAGTGTGCGGTAAAGCTACAAGAATACAAATAACATGTATAAGTATAACGTATAGAATAGCATGTACTGTAACATTTGCATTAACACTGAAGCACATGGTAAAATGGCTGCCTGTACATAAGATTACATGTCTAGCTAACAGTAGTACCATCTCCCAGAGTAACAATTACAACTGACTGAACAGCTCTGCATAACATAATATCCCTGATACAAAGGTAAATCTCTCACCAGATATGATTTTACAAGGATGGTGGAGTTTGAGAAGGAGATATGCAGAAGGACAGCTTTGCTGATGAGTCCTGGTGACTTCTGTTGCCCAGGATGCTTTGCACTCCCACAATGCTTTGCATCACCCACAATGCAGCAGTCTTTATCATAGGGAAAAAAAGACATTTGTCCATCCAGTTTGGCCTGTCATCCTGCAAGTTGATCTAGAGGAAGGCAAAAAAAAACCTTGAGGTAGAAGCCAATTTTCCCCACTTTAGGGGAATAAAAAATTCCTTCCCGACTCCAATCAGGCAATCAGAATAACTCCCTGGATCAACGACCCCTCTCTAGTAGCTATAGCCTGTAATATTATTACACTCCAGAGATACATCCAGGCCCCTCTTGGACTCTTTTAGTGAACTCACCATCACCACCTCCTCAGGCAGAGAGTTCCATAGTCTCACTGCTCTTACCGTAAAGAATCCTCTTCTATGTTTGTGTACAAACCTTCTTTCCTCCAGACGCAGAGGATGTCCCCTCGTCACAGTCACAGTCCTGGGGATAAATAGATGATGGGATAGATCTCTGTACTGCCCCCTGATATATTTATACATAGTAATTAGATCTCCCCTCAGTCGTCTTTTTTCTAAAGTGAATAACCCTAATTATGATAATCTTTCAGGGTCCTGTAGTTGCCCCATTCCAGTTATTACTTTAGTTGCCCTCCTTTGGACCCTCTCCAGCTCTGCTATGTCTGCCTTGTTCACAGGAGCCCAGAACTGTACACAGTACTCCATGTGTGGTTTGACTAGCGATTTGTAAAGTGGTAGGACTATGTTCTCATCACGAGCATCTATGGCCCTTTTGATGCAACCCATTATCTATTGGCCTTGGCAGCAGCTGCCTGACACTGGTTTTTGCAGCTTAGTTTGCTGTTTATTAAAATTCCTAGATCCTTTTCCATGTCAGTGTTACCGAGTGTTTTACCATTTAGTATGTACGGGTGACTTGCATTATTCCTTCCCATGTGCATAACTTTACATTTGTCAGTGTTAAACCTCATCTGCCACTTCTCTGCCCAAGCCTCCAATCTATCCAGATCCCTCTGTAGTAGTATACTGTCCTCTTCAGTGTTAATTGCTTTACACAGTTTAGTGTCATCTGCGAAAATTGATTTTTACTATGCAAGCCTTCTACAAGATCATTAATAAATATATTGAAGAGAATAGGGCCTAATACTGACCCCTGAGGTACCCCACTAGTGACAGTGACCCAATCTGAGTGTGTACCGTTAATAACCACCCTCTGTTTTCTATCATTGAGCCAGTTACTTACCCACTTACAGACGTTTTCTCCCAGTCCGAGCATTCTCATTTTATATACTAACCTTTTATGTGGTACAGTGTCAAATGCTTTGGAGAAGTCCAGATATACGACATCCATTGATTCGCCGCTGTCAAGTCTAGAACTTACCTCCTCATAGAAACTGATTAAATTAGTTTGACATGACCGATCCCTCACGAAGCCATGCTAATATGGCGTTATTTGCTTATTTCCGTTGAGATGCTCTAAGATAGCATCTCTCAGAAAACCTTCAAACAGTTTGCCCACAACAGATGTTAAACTTACCGGCCTATAGTTTCCAGGCTCTGTTTTTGGACCCTTTTTGAATATTGGCACCACATTTGCCATGCGCCAATCCTGTGGGACATTCCCTGTCAGTATAGAGTCCGCAAATATCAGAAATAAGGGTCTGGCTATGACATTACTTAATTCCCTTAGGATACGGGGGTGTATGCCATCCGGTCCTGGCGATTTGTCTATTTTGATCTTTTTAAGTCCCTGTTGTACTTCTTCCTGGGTCAGACAGGTGTGTAATACAACTTAACACGGCTAGGTGGTGCTATAACCACACTAATCACTACAGAAATACCAAAAACTGAGGCAGACATGATCTGTAATGATTCTCTAACTCTGCTGGGGAGAACAATGGCACTGTGCCTGGTTTGCTTTGAGGAGGCCATGGTGCTCACCGAAGAGACGCAGCCTCTTCAAGCAGCTGATCGGTGTTGATTACCTGATATTGATTACCTGTCATGAGGATACGCCATCAATTTCTGACTCTAAAAACAATAATAATAATAATAATAATATGAAAAATAAGGAATATAAAAAAATATGCTCCCCCCAGGTCAGATTGCTGGTTTTCTAGAATGTCTTGAGTGACTGCGCTTCACTGTCTGTTTGCTTTGTCTCTCATTGTCAAGTGTCCCCATATTTCAGAAGTGACTGTGTTTTCTCTCCAGCGATATTTGTATCTATTCCCTTTCTTCTTCCTTTGTGCAGTTAATGACATAACCAAAATATTGTTCTTCTCCTCTTCAGTGTTTTCTTTGTTCGGGACAATTGCTCTTTTGTGGGATTCTCTTTCTCCGTGACTCTTTGAATGGCTCTCACAATGCTTCTTTGCTCTTTTGGGTCTTTTGATCTTTTCATGTGAAACAGAGATCTGGCCGGACTGCTTTGGCGAGGTTATGAAATAAGAAGTTTATAAAGTTGCATTTGCACTGGGTATTATGTACGTAATGTGTAGCCCACCTAAGACTGGCATTATTATTATTGCATTCATTTATATAGTGCCAACATATCCCGCAGTGTTGTACACAGATCGCCATCCCTCCCTGTCCCATTGGGACTCACAATTAGAGTTGAACGAAGTCATTAAAAATTAGATTCGGCTACTTCAGCGAATTTTACAAAAATACAAATTTACTTTGTCATGAAGTGCATTTCTTTGTAAGTAGCGGGCACAATGATCAGGAACAGTGATTGCGCCGTCCCCCGTCATTCAATCCCTCAGATGTTGCCTTGGTGGCTAATCGCAGCGATACTTTGATTCGCTCAATACTACTCACAATCTAAACTTCTAACATGTTTTTTGAATACCCAAGCAAATACAAGGAGGACATACAGTACAAGCTCCATGCAGATGCTGCCTCTGGTCACGGTTGAACCCAGTTCTCTAGTGGTGCAAGGCAGCAGAGCTAACCATTGAACTGCCATTATCTTACCGCACCTGATGTTTTAAGCAATCGTAACAGAGAAGATAATTCATACATGCCAGGTGCGTATTGTGCAGGATTATTGCAAAGGAGGTGGCATTCAGTGGTATATAGAGATGAGACAATCGCTTCTAAATTAATCAAATTTGTCATGAATTTCCTCAAAAATTGCAATTCGATTTAGATGAATCTTTCAAAATGGCAGCCACCATTTTACAGATCAGAAAACAAAGGAGGAAGCATTTGCCAGCAAAAAGGAATAATTTGTGGATCCTACAGTATTTTAATTGAAAATAAAATCCTACAGTTCAGTGTGTTATTAAACAGGTTGTCACCATCCTATCACCCATAGTTACAGTTGCAAAAATAAGTATGTGAACCCTTTGGAATGATATGGATTTCTGCACAAATTGGTCATAAAATGTGATCTGATCTTCATCTAAGTCACAACAATAGACAATCATGGTCTGCTTAAACTAATAGCACACAAAGAATTAAATGTTACCATGTTTTTATTGAACACACCATGTAAACATTCACAGTGCAGGTGGAAAAAGTATGTGAACCCCTAGACTAATGACATCTCCAAGAGCTAATTGGAGTGAGGTGTCAGCCAACTGGAGTCAAATCAATGAGATGAGATTGGAGGTGTTGGTTACAGCTGCCCTGCCCTATAAAAAACACACACCAGTTCTGGGTTTGCTTTTCACAATAAGCATTGCCTGATGTGAATAATGCCTCGCACAAAAGAGCTCTCAGAAGACCTACGATTAAGAATTGTTGACTTACATAAAGCTGGAAAGAGTTATAAAAGTATCTCCAAAAGCCTTGCTGTTCATCAGTCCACGGTAAGACAAATTGTCTATAAATGGAGAAAGTTCAGCACTGCTGCTCCTCTCCCTAGGAGTGGCCGTCCTGTAAAGATGACTGCACAAGCACAGCGCAGACTGCTCAATGAGGTGTAGAAGAATCCTAGAGTGTCAGCTAAAGACTTACAAAAGTCTCTGGCATATGCTAACATCCCTGTTAGCGAATTTACGATACGTAAAACACTAAACAAGAATGTATTTCATGTGAGGATACCACAGAGGAAGCCACTGCTGTTCAAAAAAACATTGCTGCACGTTTACAGTTTGCACAAGAGCACCTGGATGTTCCACAGCAGTACTGGCAAAATATTCTGTAGACAGATGAAACCAAAGTTGAGTTGTTTGGAAGAAACACACAACACTATGTGTGGAGAAAAAGAGGCACAGCATACCAACATCAAAACCTCATCCCAACTGTGAAGTATGGTGGTGGGGGCATCATGGTTTGGGGCTACTTTGCTGCGTCAGGGCCTGGACGGATTGCTATCATCGAAGGAAAAATGAATTCCCAAGTTTATCAAGATATTTTGGAGGAGAACTTAAGGCCGTCTGTCCACCAGCTAAGGCTCAACAGAAGATGGGTGTTGCAACAGGACAACAACCCAAAGCATAGAAGAAAATCAACAACAGAATGGCTTAAACAGAAGAAAATACGCCTTCAGGAGTGTCCCAGTCAGAGTCCTGACCTCAACCCGATTGAGATGCTGTGGCATGACCTCAAGAAAGCGATTCACACCAGACATCCCAAGAATATTGCTGAACTGAAACAGTTCTGTAAAGAGGAATGGTCAAGAATTACTCCTGACTGTTGTGCACGTCTGATCTGCAACTACAGGAAAAGTTTGGTTGAAGTTATTGCTGCCAAAGGAGGTTCAACCAGTTATTAAATCCAAGGGTTCACATACTTTTTCCACCTGCACTGTGAATGTTTACATGGTGTGTTCAATAAAAACATGGTAACATTTAATTCTTTGTGTGTTATTAGTTTAAGCAGACTGTGATTGTCTATTGTTGTGACTTAGATAAAGATCAGATCACAATTTATGACCAATTTGTGCAGAAATCCATATCATTCCAAAGGGTTCACATACCTTTTCTTGCAACTGTAGATGAATTATACCCGTGCAAAGCCGGGTCCTTCTGCTAGTTCCCTATAACAGGCTGTTACAGTGTTATTTCATCTATTCACCCCTAGGTGTTGCTGGCAGTGGCACCACTTCAGAATCAGAATCAGCTTAATTTGCCAAACACGACACATTTGATCGTGCTCGGAATTGGGTTAGGCACAGGTACAAGCATAGTACTAGGGGTGGGGGGGGTAGGGTTATGCAATGGGCACATCAGGGGCGAGGGATTATGGGCGGGAGATGGGGCGTGGTGATTTCAGCAGTCTGACAGCCATTAGGAAGAATGTGTTCAGCCTCCTCGATGTCCTTGCAGGGATAGCCTGATACCTGCGGCCGGACTTTAGACATCTGAAGAGATGATGGCCCGGATGGGAGTGGTCATTGGATATTTTCAGAGCCCTGGAGCGCAGTCTGTTGGAGAAGATAGAGTCAAGGGGTGGTAGTGGCAGTCGAGTAGTTCTCTCCGCCGAGCTGATGACCCTTTGTAGTTTGCGCTTGTCACTGGCTGATGAGCCGGCATACCACACCAGAAGAGACGAGCACAGTACCGACTCGATGGTACAGGAGTAGAAGGACTTCAGTAGGTCCTAAGCCATGCCGAACTTCCTCAGTTGTCGAAGGAAGTAGAGCCGCTGGTGAGCCTTCTTTATGATGGACGAGATGTTGGGACGGCAGGATAAGTCCTCAGAGATTGTCGTGCCTAGGAGGCGGGCACTGGGTACCCTTATATATAGAGCTCAGGGTATGCTAAGGGAGGAGTTGGATCTTAGAGTATAGAAAGTAGTAAGTTGATGGAGGTGTGGAGCAGTCCCTGTCCAGGATGTAGCTGCCACTTTAGCCCCTCGGCCCTGGCCAAGCTGAGGGAGCATGGAGAACAGTATTACAGCTACCTAGCACAGACCAAAGAGTCACTACTTGGATATAGAGTAAGTCTAGTGGAGATAGAAGCAGCCTTAGATCATGGGCTCCACAAGCACCAGTGACCGGGAGAAACCTAAAAGCACCTGGACACAGCCGGACAACTATACATGTGGTTGTCTATTACCACATTCCTCTATGTACATTGTGGAACAGAGTTTAGGAAAGCAACCTGCTGAAAGAATGGAGCGGAGGATTTTTGCCTGCCGTTAGGGAGACCGCCCTGTGGATTGCTACTTAATATGTTAGGCTACTTCCACAATGGCGTTTTGGTTTCCGTTTGTGAGATCCGTTCAGGGATCTCACAAGCGGTCCAAAACTGATGAGTTTTGCCCTTAATGCATTCTTAATGGATAAGGATCTGCTCAGAATGCATCAGTTTGCCTCCGTTCCGTCTCCATTCTGACAAAACTGAGCCAAACGGATCCATCCTGACACGCAATGTAAATCAATGGGGACAGATCCGTTTTCACTGACACAATATGGCACAATAGAAAACTGTCCCTCATTGACTTTCAATGGTGTTCAAGACGGATCAGTTTTGGCTATGTTAAAGATAATAGAAACTGAACCGTTCTGAACAGATGTATGCGGTGGTATTATCTGAACGGATGCGTTTGTGCAGATCCATGATGGATCCGCACCAAACGCGAGTGTGAAATTAGCCTTAACATGCCTTACTTTTATGTCCTCCTTCTGTCCATTACCTATTGATTATCACTGGTAAGCTGCTATCATGATTAATAATTATTGATGTTTTCTTATAATTTGAGCACCAAAGCAGGGTGATTAGTCAAGAGCTTCTGCTTGGGATAGGGTGAGGGACATGCTTGAGTGGGGTGGGGGGGAGAGAGAAATGAGTGTCTTAATTCCAGAAAAAAGTGAAGTCCAGAGATAGCTAAAAGTCAGGAAATAGGAGAGAAAGAGAAGGGCACTGAATACAACAGGAGAACCTTTTCATCATAGAGATGTTCATGTTTCAGTTTTTACATTTATTCATTGTTAGTGAGCATAATCACTTATTTCTATGCCTTATGGATCTGTTAGCCAACCTAAAAAAGTTTAGAATTAATGACAGGTTTTATCTCAGGGATATTAACGGAGAATACTATATCAATTCATATATGCAGGCTATCTGCTTATGAATATCAATGTAATCGCAATTTATAATGCGTATAGTCACTTGGAATGTTAAGGGGCTCCGTTCCCCTGAGAAGAGATTGATGGTTCTCCGACAACTGAAAAGATTGAAAGCAGACATTGCATTGCTGCAAGAGACACGTCTGGTTGAGGGGGAGTGGAACAGAATGCGCAAACTCTGGGTGGGTTCAGTTCATGGTTCATCAGCCAATGGTAGATCTTCTGGGGTAATCACTCTAATTCACAAATCTTTGCCACACAAGGTACTTTCTTTAGCGCCAGATGAGGAAGGTCGTTTACTGCAAATGACTATCGATACACCATGTGGCCTATTAGAAGTGTTTGATGTCTATGGACCAAATGATGATAATAGAGATTTCTTTATGAAACTAGAAACTCGATTGGCAACTCAAACAACAGGAATACACATGGTAGGAGGAGATTTCAACTCTGTAGTAGATCAGGACATTGATAGAAGCCGGGATCTAACGTCACAAAAACAACCACAAAAATCAAGTCAGGATAATACTCTTGGTACATTTATAGAATCTACAAGATCAGTAGACTCGTGGAGATATCTACATCCAGATGGGGAGGGAGTATTCTTTCTATTCTAATGCCCACTCCTCATGGTCCAAGATAGACTACATGTTTGTACAACGACCTTTATTGTCCAGGGTTATATCATCAGAGATGAAGGATATTGTCATATCAGACCATGCTCCTTTAGTAATGACAATGGCGGAAATCCAAAGGAAGGGCAGTGACATTTTATGGAGGTTCCCAGCCCACTTAGCCAAAGACGAGGACTTTGCCTCACTCTTGAGAGGATGGTGGGGAGAGTATGATATCAATAACATGGGGGACAGAGAAAACATAAACTTGTTTTGGGACACTGCAAAATCTGTCTTAAGGGGAAGGATTTTTTCATATGTTTCAGAGAGGAAAAAGGTAATGTGGAACAAATACATGCATACTAGCCGAACACTAGGAAAGGCCTACGCTGATTACGTCAGGTCCCCCTCATCTGTCCACCTTCAAGCTTGGAAAAAGGCTCAGCAGGCTTTTAATAGATGGGTGGTGGAGAAGGAGAATTTTTATAGACAAGAATGGGAGGCCACTCTATATAAATATGAACAAATCCGGGAGGCTACTAGCGGGCCTTGTCAAGGATAGACCCCCAGCCACTTATATTAGTGCTCTGGCTGATGAAAATGGTAATATAACAACTGACCCTCAGTCCATAAATAGGATCCTGGGTGACTTTAATAAAAACCTATATGCTGATACACCTGACCCCATACCACAAAACACAATATTAGATCAAATCACTCTCCCTAAGGTGTCAAATTAACGGTTAGCCTTTTTGAATGCCCCAGTGATGGAAAAAGAGGTTCTGGAAATCATTGGATCCTTAAAAACATACAAAGCACTAGGCCCAGACGGGCTAACGGTGGAATTTTATAAAATTTTAAAGGACCAAATAGGGAATACTTTGCAATGGAGGAAGCCTTCCAAAGTCCTCTTCCTTGGCATATATAAAACTATTGCTAAAACCTGACAAAAACGAGTTGCACCCAGAGTCTTATAGGCCTATTTCACTAATTAATGTAGACACTAAAATAATGTCAAAGATTATGGCTGTTAGACTGGGAGCCTTTATGCCTACATTGATAAACCCTGTACAGGCAGAGCAGCTGTGACAAATATCCGAACAGTATTGGCAGTCCTGGATAGGGTTCAGCACTGGCCCCGCCAGGGAGAAACACCAGCTTTATTGACGCTGGATGTGGAAAAAGCTTTCAACAATGTAAAATGGAACTGGCTGGGGTCAGTGTTGGACAGAATGGGATTTGAAGGCCCGTTCCGAAAGCTGCTCGGACATATATATAGGCAACCCCAAGTGAGGGTTCATACCGGTGGTTATCTATCAACACCCTTTGTATTAAAAAAAAAGGGTACCAGACAGGGCTGCCCCCTGTCACCCTTGCTATTTAACATAGCTATTGAAACTTTATCTCGATATCTCCAAACATCTGGAATTTTTAAGGGCATTAAGGTAGGAAATCAGGAAGTTAGATTAGCATTATTTGCAGATGATTTTATTTTTAGATAATCCAACTACGTACATTCCTAAAATATTTTCTGCATTGACAGACTTTGGTCTATATTCGGGGTCTAAAGTGAATCTATCCAAATGTGAACTATTAGACCTGGGTGGCAACACAGTCAGCGGTACCTTACTGCACTAATAGTTGGGAATAAAGATAGACCGCTCTCCTGCTTCTTTATACAACCTGAATTACAAACCTTTATTAGAAAATATATTTTCAGATTTGAAATGGTGGGCCCAACTTCCGCTTAATTTGGTAGGGAGGTGCCACCTAGTCAAGATGGAAAACGTATCTTAGCTTGTCACTGTGGGGTGATCAAGCTGGTAGACGATCATAAGGCGCATTACCACGACCCGGTACAGGATACAATAAAGTTTATTTTGAGACAACGCGTTTCGGGGTCTCGACGGCCCCTTTATCAAGTCTGTTCGAAACGCGTAGATTGCAAACTGGACCTTCTTGCTGTTCTCCTTCGTTTGACATGTGCTGGCAGCACATGTCAAACGAAGGAGAACAGCAAGAAGGTCCAGTTTGCAATCTACGCGTTTCGAACAGACTTGATAAAGGGGCCGTCGAGACCCCGAAACGCGTTGTCTCAAAATAAACTTTATTGTATCCTGTACCGGGTCGTGGTAATGCGCCTTATGATCGTCTACCAGCTTGATCACCCCACAGTGACAAGCTAAGATACGTTTTCCAATATATACCCAGCACATGTCAAACGAAGGAGAACAGCAAGAAGGTCCAGTTTGCAATCTACGCGTTTCGAACAGACTTGATAAAGGGGCCGTCGAGACCCCGAAACGCGTTGTCTCAAAATAAACTTTATTGTATCCTGTACCGGGTCGTGGTAATGCGCCTTATGATCGTCTACCAGCTTGATCACCCCACAGTGACAAGCTAAGATACGTTTTCCAATATATACCCGAGTGGCGACTTGGCCTTCGTCCCAAGGGGCTTCTTGACGCATCTGGCAGCACTGACCTGCACCTTTTATACTTCACTGCTCACCTACAATACGGTTGCACTTAACTTCGGTGCAACCATAACAGGTGAGTCTATCGCATCCACCAGCTCTCTGAAAGAAGCTGTTGCACCTCGACTTACTTACCCTATGAGCGCCTTTCTCACCCTTTGGCCGTTACCTTACCTAGTCAAGATGTCATGCTTTGCTAGACTCTTGTATCCCTTACAAATAATCCCAGTACTGATGAAGCATAAAGATATAACAGCACTAAATTCACACTTTATCTCCTTTATGGTCAGGAAAGAGACCTAGGATAGCTCTTGACAAACATATGAGACCCAAACTAGAAGGGGTAGTGAATTCCCTAACGTAACAGGATATAACCTAGCTTGTATATTATGTCATATTTTGGATTGGAAAAGGAACACCAGCTATTACTCCAACCTACCATTAGAAAGGAATATGGGACACCCATGGGATTTGATGGCTTTGGTACACTCTCAAATTCCTGACCTTCCACCAGTGATAAAACGATCTACCCTCCTTAGGGACAACCTTATTACATGGAAAATTACACGAAAGCTATTTAATAGTGTTGATCAAGCACCAAAGTGCTCGTGTGCTCGAGTAGAGCACTTCGTGATGCTCGGGTGTTCTACTGAGCACAATGGAAGTCAATGGGAGGAACCCAGGCACCCCCTGCTCTGAAGAGGGGAGGGTGTCAGGACCCTAGATCGGCTTAGGAGTCCCTGCTCTGACTCCATATATAGCTATGTCCATATATGGAGTCAGTGCTTGGGGACACCCCAGTGTACTTAAATCTAATTTAGCCTGTATTTCAGAAAAGTTTCTGCCAGGATTCAAACGCACAACCTTCTGTATTAGAGGCAAGGCACTTAACCACTCAGCTATAATACCTGCCTAGCCAGTTACTAACAAAACAAACAAACAAAAAAAATATATGAGACTTCTACTGTACTGTACTTCTACTGAGACCTATACAGTAGAAGTCTCATATGTTTTTGTTTTTTTTAGTGCCTGGCTATGTAGCTATATAGTGTAGTGGTTAAAGTTCTGGGCTGTGTTGCAGAAGCTGTGATTTCAAATCCTGTTGCAAACTTTTTCAGAAATAGAGGGTAAACTTAATTTAAACATATATATATATATATATAAACATATATATATATATATATATATATACACAGTCGTGGCCAAAAGTTTTGAGAATTACATAAATATTGGAAATTGGAAAAGTTGCTGCTTAAGTTTTTATAATAGCAATTTACATATACTCCAGAATGTTATGAAGAGTGATTAGATGAATTGCATAGTCCTTCTTTGCCATGAAAATTAACTTCATCCCAAAAAACCTTTCCACTGAATTTCATTGCTGTCATTAAAGGACCTGCTGAGATCATTTCAGTAATCGTCTTGCTAACTCAGGTGAGAATGTTGACGAGCACAAGGCTGGAGATCATTATGTCAGGCTGATTGGGTTAAAATGGCAGACTTGACATGTTAAAAAGAGGGTGATGCTTTAAATCATTGTTCTTCCATTGTTAACCATGGTGACCTGCAAAGAAAAGCGTGCAGCCATCATTGCGTTGCATAAAAATGGCTTCACAGGCAAGGATATTGTGGCTACTAAGATTGCACCTCAATCAACAATTTATAGGATCATCAAGAACTTTAAGGAAAGAGGTTCAATTCTTGTTAAGAAGGCTTCAGGGCGTCCAAGAAAGTCCAGCAAGCGCCAGGATCGTCTCCTAAAGGGGATTCAGCTGCGGGATCGGAGTGCCACCAGTGCAGAGCTTGCTCAGGAATGGCAGCAGGCAGGTGTGAGCGCATCTGCACGCACAGTGAGGCGAAGACTTTTGGAAGATGGCCTGGTGTCAAGAAGGGCAGCAAAGAAGCCACTTTTCTTCAAAAAAAACATCAGGGACAGATTGATATTCTGCAGAAAGTATGGTGAATGAACTGCTGAGGACTGGGGCAAAGTCATATTCTCCGATGAAGCCTCTTTCCGATTGTTTGGGGCATCTGGAAAAAGGCTTGTCCGGAGAAGAAAAGGTGAGCGCTACCATCAGTCCTGTGTCATGCCAACAGTAAAGCATCCTGAGACCATTCATGTGTGGGGTTGCTTCTCATCCAAGGGAGTGGGCTCACTCACAATTTTGCCCAAAAACACAGCCATGAATTAAGAATGGTACCAAAACACCCTCCAACAGCAACTTCTTCCAACAATCCAACAACAGTTTGGTGAAGAACAATGCATTTTCCAGCACGATGGAGCACCGTGCCATAAGGCAAAAGTGATAACTAAGTGGCTCGGGGACCAAAACGTTGACATTTTGGGTCCATGGCCTGGAAACTCCCCAGATCTTAATCCCATTAAACAAAAACCCACTAATTCTGACAAACTCCAAGAAGTGATTATGAAAGAATGGGTTGCTATCAGTCAGGAATTGGCCCAGAAGTTGATTGAGAGCATGCCCAGTCGAATTGCAGAGGTCCTGAAAAAGAAGGGCCAACACTGCAAATACTGACTCTTTGCATAAATGTCATGTAATTGTCGATAAAAGCCTTTGAAACGTATGAAGTGCGTGTAATTATATTTCACTACATCACAGAAACAACTGAAACAAAGATCTAAAAGCAGTTTAGCAGCAAACTTTGTGAAAACTAATATTTGTGTCATTCTCAAAACTTTTGGCCACGACTGTATATGTTTTTAGCCATAATATATTTACACATTATATATTTTTAATATATAATATATTATAATATATGTAAATATATAATTGCTAAAACAACAGTAGTAGTTTCCCACTTATTATGCATTCATATTTATCAGAAGTATGATTATATATATATATATATATATATATATATATATATATTTTTTTTGTAATTACACATTTATTTTGTGCCTTACATTTTTTACAATTACTAAAAAAATATAAAATATATAAGTCTAATTTAACCTCTATTTCGGAAATTGCTTGTGACGGGATTTGAACTCACAGCTTCTGCATTATAGCCCAGAACTTTAACCACTACACTATATAACTGCATAAGGAAGCACAAAAAACAAAACCAAAAAAAAAAAAACTACTGTATAGGTCTCTCTTTTTTTTTTTTTTTAATAGTACCTGGCTATGCAGTTATTATAGCTGAGTGGTTAAAAGCCTTGCCTCTAATGTAGAAGGTTGTGAGTTTGAATCCTAACAGAAACTTTTCTGAAATACAGGCTAAATTAGATTTAAATACACTGACTCGAGCATTGTGTTCGGCCGAACTCCGTGACGTGCAGAGCATATTGATGCTCGAGCCGAACTGGTGTTCGGCCGAGCATGCTCGCTCAACACTACTATTTAATCTTTTTTATCAGTGCTCCAAGCATTTACCCTTATGGGGTTCACCAGATTTTCAGGTAGGAGGGACGAGCTGCTTGTACCAAAGCTGGAAGGAGAACGGAATAGACAGGGTAGGGAACTTGATCCAAGGTGGTTAACATTAGAAGAGCTATGTAGCAAATTTGATCTCCAAGGCCCTCAATATTTTCCCTACCAGCAAATACTACATTATTGCAGGACAAAACTGACAGATATCTCCAGAGAGGCCCCTTCCAATGCCTTTGATACCCTCCTTACATCTAATAATAGACACTCCGTTTCGGATTTTTACTCCTTCCTAAGAGCCAAGCTGCTTCCAGGAACTATTCACTCAATTTATAAATGCTTAGTACAATAGGGCTGGAGGGGTTAAAAAAAAATAAAAAAAATTTAACTCACCTCATCCACTTGTTCGCGCAGCCCGGCTTCTCCTCTGTCTTCTTCTTTGAGCAATAGGACCTTTGATGACGTCACTGCACTTATCGCTTCGCGAACAAGTGAATTAAGGTGAGTTAAATTATTATTATTATTTTTTTAACCCCTCCAGCCCTATTGTACTATGCATTCTCTATTAAGAATGCTATTATTTTCCCTTATAATCATTTTATAAGGGAAAATAATGATCGGGTCCCCATCCCGATCGTCTCCTAGCAACCGTGCATGAAAATCGCACCCCATCCGCACTTGCTTGCGGATGCTTGCGATTTTCATGCAGCCCCATTCACTTCTATGGGGCCTGCATGCGTGGAAAATGCACAAAGAGGAGCATGCTGCGATTTTCACGCAACGCACAAGTGATGCGTGAAAATCACCGCTCATGTGCACAGCCCTATAGAAATGAATGGGTCCGGATTCAGTGCGGGTGCAATGCGTTCACCTCACGCATTGCACCCGCGCGGAAATCTTGCCCGTCTGAAAGAGGCCTAAGGGATCCTGCTTACTGGTGGTGTCCATGAGTTGTAGAGTGGCACTATTCCATACATGTGGAGGGGAGTCTGACTCCACAATAGGCGGGTACACACACCTGCCTCCAGTGGCACACACCATTATCATGGCAGCTAAAAAATGCATCATAGCGAACTGGTTACTTCCACAGCCCCCAAATATTAGCCAGGTATTATTGACTGTAAAAAAAGCCTTATGGGCGGAACAAACAGTAGCCACAAAAGACAAAGAGAGTCAAACAAAAAGTTTTTTTAAGAAATGGAAAGCCTTTATTATTAGATATTGTGAAGACAAAGAGAGAGAACAATTGGTTGATCCCTTTAGATTTACCAAATGGTGCCTATTGGAAGACCTTAAGGGAACCTTAAATTAAAGAGAGGTAGCTCCTAGAACGTAGGTAGAAATGAATAGGATATCCTGGAAAGGGAAACTGTCTAGTTACATAACATTTTCCATATATTAAGGCAACAGAATCATAGGGAAATTGATGTTGTTACTTGAATTTATGTCGCTTCCTGTGAAGCTCGATTGTTATCTAACATATTTAATGATATGTGTGTTACAATAAACTTGTAAAATCCAATAAAATATCTTTAAAAAAAAGAGAGCTGCAGCAGTAAGGACATGGCCCCCTGAGTTGTGATAGTGAGAGAGATTTGCAGAAGAAAGGACACTCCCCCTGAGCTTTAAAGGGGTTTTCTCATCTCAGACAATGAGGGCATATTGCTAGGATATGCCCCCATTGTCTTATATCGCACCTATATCGAGAACGGAGCCCCGAAAGTGCATGCGCAGCTGCCCTCCATTCATTTCTATGGGGCCGCCGAAAATAGCCGAGCGCTGGCTCGGCCATTGACGTCTGCCCCATAGAAATGAATGGGAGCATGGGCCGCGCATGAGCGGCATGCTCCCATTCACTTCTATGGGAGAGGCGGGGATTAGCGCTTGGTGGTGGACGGACCCTGGGAAATCTGGGGTCCTCCAGCCACAGTGCTCCCCGCTCCGTTCTTGATATAGGTGCGGGTCCCAGCGGTGGGACCCACACCTATCAGACAATGGGGGCATATCCTAGTGATATGCCCCCATTGTATAAGATGGGAATACCCCTTTAATCAAAAATACATCTAGCAGACCAATTAGAGCGAGGAATTGTGAAATCTCTGGATCTATGTATCATTCCATCATAATAAAAGTCTATGGGCTGCGTTTCTGTTATGCAAGAGAGGACTCAGGATCAGGAAAGGACTCCCCTGCATAACGGAAACAGGACGGATCCGTTTTGCAGCCCATAGACTTCTATTATGATGGAATGAATAACGGAATGCCTCTAAAGGCATTCCGTTATGCATTCCGTCATAGAATTGCGTTATGATCCGTGGTAACGGAATCCATAACACAATTCTGCTTTTACCACCAAACAAAGCGTGAATGAATTTCAAAATATGAAATTCGCTCATCTCTAATTATTACACATTTTAACAAGACAGTAACTTCCTCTTATATTAAAAACAGGCAAGAAAAGGTTGAGAATTTCCACCAAACAATGTTCCAAGCCATAAATAAGGAGGATCGGCAGGACAAAGTACAGCCATTGTCTTGCTACTTTTTTCCACTTTGTATCCGGGTATATCTCATTCATGTTTTATTATCGCCTGCAACAAAGGAGCTTGTTCAAAGTGGGACAGCAATTATCTTCTCAGTTCTGAGTCTCTCTGCTCTTTTGTTGGAGGGGATTCCTCTTAAAAAGCTTAACCTGTTTTTCATCTATGCCTCGTCTGAATACATCGGGCTGGCTTATCCTCAGACAGTGCGTCTTTAATCACGTCACTGATATGACAATGAGTTCTGTATTTGCTGAACATCAATGTCTCCTGTGTAACAGTGCTCCACCCCACCTCTCTAATCCTAAAACCTACTGATCAATTGTGAATGACAGGGTGACATCCCAATCGTGTGAACACAATACCTTCCTTCCTCATCCCTCTTGATGATCCTGAAGCTGTTCATACACATAAGACGAAAATAGGGCAAAATGGACGATTTTGACCTCTTCAGCTAATCATTTCAGACATATATACAGTACAGACCAAAAGTTTGGACACACCTTCTCATTTAAAGAGTTTTCTTTATTTTCATGACTATGAAGGCATCAAAACTATGAATTAACACATGTGGAATTATATACATAACAAACAAGTGTGAAACAACTGAAAACATGTCATATTCTAGGTTCTTCAAAGTAGCCACCTTTTGCTTTGATTACTGCTTTGCACACTCTTGGCATTCTCTTGATGAGCTTCAAGAGGTAGTCCCCTGAAATGGTCTTCCAACAGTCTTGAAGGAGTTCCCAGAGATGCTTAGCACTTGTTGGCCCTTTTGCCTTCACTCTGCGGTCCAGCTCACCCCAAACCATCTCGATTGGGTTCAGGTCCGGTGACTGTGGAGGCCAGGTCATCTGGCGCAGCACCCCATCACTCTCCTTCATGGTCAAATAGCCCTTACTTTCAAAGTTTTCCCAATTTTTCGGCTGACTGACTGACCTTCATTTCTTAAAGTAATGATGGCCACTCGTTTTTCTTTACTTAGCTGCTTTTTTCTTGCCATAATACCAATTCTAACAGTCTATTCAGTAGGACTATCAGCTGTGTATCCACCTGACTTCTTCTCAATGCAACTGATGGTCCCAACCCCATTTATAAGGCAAGAAATCCCACTTATTAAACCTGACAGGGCACACCTGTGAAGTGAAAACCATTTCAGGGGACTACCTCTTGAAGCTCATCAAGAGAATGCCAAGAGTGTGCAAAGCAGTAATCAAAGCAAAAGGTGGCTACTTTGAAGAACCTAGAATATGACATATTTTCAGTTGTTTCACACTTGTTTGTTATGTATATAATTCCACATGTGTTAATTTATAGTTTTGATGCCTTCATAGTCATGAAAATAAAGAAAACTCTTTGAATGAGAAGGTGTGTCCAAACTTTTGGTCTGTACTGTACAATTGTTTGCAATGGCCTTCTGCCAAAATATGATCCAACCCCTAATTGGCTGAAACTACAATTCTCCGGATTGATCGGCTGAATTTGGCTGCTCAGTTGACATTTTGCGCAAGCCCATTCTGTTGCTTTTATTTTTCTTTATCATCACCCCCAAAATAAGAACACACAGCAAAATATATAGTACAAATAATTAATTTATTGTTCACATATACAAAACTGTTTAAAATTAAGTCAAAGCAGCAAACATACACAAGAATAAAGAAATGGGACTACACATCCAATGTCATTTGTCAATGAATGCAACCCCTGATGGCTGAAACCCTTATCATATAAATGCCTTTGACACACTACTAGAGTTTATGAAGAAGATGGGCATAACTGTACAAAGCCAAATTGGCTAATTACCCAAACTTGACCCAGATATTTACTTTATTAAAACATCACTTTTATTATCACCATTATAAATAAAATGTGAGACGGAAAAGAGGGGTTCAAATAAAATTGTTCACTGTCATTCAAGCCTAATGTGTGCGTGCCACTAGCAGGGATGTGCACTCTCCCTGCTGCGTTATCATATTCGTATGTGCGTTGCACTTATGACTTCACTGGTCTCTTAATAACCACTGTTACTCCTGTGAACATAGTACTACTATTATACCTAGGACTAGATAAAACTTGCTGTTATTGAGGCTCCTAATTGACAGATCGCAGATACTAAAACCTAGCTACTGCCCCCCTAGGTCTGTATGTTGTAGTGCAGTCAGTCTACTATGCCATGTGCAACTTATTTAGAGGGTGGGGAACTAGCGGCCCACCCTTGCTCAGGGGCCAACCGGGGGATTCACCTGTTCCTCTGTGGGCCAGTCCAAGTCTGTGTATGGCCAGCTTAAATCTAGCTGTTCATCTTGTAGGGTTTAGGGTGCTGCTCACTACTCATCTTTTTCTTGGTGCTCTTTTGACTTGTAAAAAAACGGCATGAAATGCATCAGTTTTTTTACAAGCGGTTTCTGGGGGTAGAGTTTTTTAAGCTGCGCAATGGGGCAGAATAACTAAGGCCTGTTTAGCACTGCCGGCAGTAGTTCTGGCACAGAACAGCCTGCCGGAGCTCTCTGGATATTTGCCTGGTAGCCGACGGATCTCCATTGGACCCTATTATAGTCAAACGGGCCGACGGGCATTCAGGTAACATCCGGTAGTGCCGGATCCGGAGAGCTCACTGCCAGAACTACTGCCAGCAGTGTGAAACAGGCCTAAGCCTGTAGATTGCGTAAATGTAGACAGACCATCTAGACCTGCACCAGATTTCTCAGAGGCTCAGGTTGGATGATGAATGTTGTGCAGGGAGAGACACTTTTGTCTCACTCTGTACTATTGTTTGGCTTACTTTGAGACAGAATTTTATGTGACAATTGTGGTGAAAGTTTGGTGCAAAACGTTGCATCTTAGGCCATGCCCTATTTACAGTGAACTGTCACCCCTTTCCAGTAAGCCATCTTTTCAAAATAGTCAGATAAACTTTCTCTAAACTAGATGTATGGTTTAATTTACTCCAAAATCTAGGTGCACTGACATCGGTAAATGTGGGACAATGTTTTTATTGCTTCTTTTTGGACTTTTTTTTTTCCTATAGAGAAGTCTATGGGAAAATGCCTGAACAAAAGCCACACCCAGTGCATGCTGATATTTAAAAAAATGTCAACGATTAACATCTGGACTTATGTCTTGACTATAAAAGACACACAGAAAAATTCCACAAAAAAACAGACTTAGGGCTCATGCAGACGGCTGTTCCCCGCAATATACATCACGGATGTGGACTCATTCACTTGAATTGGTCTGCAATCCGGAAGGTGCGGTGCGGAGGCACGGAGCCCCACGGAAGCACCACAGAGTCTAATTTTCTGCTTTGGGCAACTAGGGCAGCTTTCTTTTGCACCACTTTGATAAATCTCTCCCACAATGTGAAACCACCCTTTTGCGCTTCCTCAATGTAAATAGAATTGGAAGCAAGATTTAGGCTTGGAAAATACTTGCAGGCTCGGTGATAACTGCACTTTTTATGGTAAAAAAAAGGCCACCACAACTGAATAGAAAATAAAACAAATAAATAAAAGAGAATTACAATGTATGGCCAACTTTATGTCTTTCATGCCTAAAAATGTATATAAATAAATAACTAAAATCCATATACCCTGTTATGCAATTATTATAAAGATGGGCCGCTACAAAGAGTGTTTCTTACTGTGGAAGACCTGGTACTTATGTGCATTACATGTGCAGGCCATTGATTTTAATGACTACCATGTAATACTTCATTTCCCCTGCAGTGGCGCTGCAGGTATATTGGACTCTTGCTGTGTTTCATCCACAAATTACAGCTGTATGCTAATTTGTCTTTTAAACATTTGTGGTGCCCAAAACGTTCTTCTATTCTTGCTCTCTGGCCATAAATCATAAGAAACTGCTGAGGGAGAAGACGATGAAGGAGTGCATATAATTGTGGTTTATGCAGAAAGTTAAAAGTTATAGCAAGTACAAAAATGTATCTAAAAACAAGATTTCCTTTGTTTTATATTACATTTTTATCGGACACTTTTGGGAACTAGATGATAGCATCTTGAATGTTCGAGCAGCTCGACTAGAATGAGGGCACCATAGGTTGGATGTGACCTTGGCCTTGAAATGTTGCTAAATTCTCAGCTATTTAGACCAAATGAATAATTTTGGAATTATACATGAGAAAGAGAAATCTTCACTACAACACCCGGTGAATCACAAAGATAGAAGTGTTTTTTAAAGAATGAAAATAACCTACTGAGAAGCATAAACTAAAGCTCAACAAAGTCAGGAATGCTAAAAGAATCATCTGTGAATTGATTAAAGTAAAAATTCTGGCAAAAATTCAGGAGCTAAATATCAAGATATAGAAAATATAAAGAAAATTGTTCCAGTTTATCTGAGAAAATAAAGACTAAAGGAAAATTGTGAAGGAGCTCTAGAACTAAGTCAGCTCTGTGTCCCCGATTGTTGGCGTCCTGGCAGTCAATACCTCACTGATCAGAAAGGAATGGCTTTTTGAAATAGGAAAATACCAACAGAAGGTATGACCACGTGAATGGATCAGAACTGTAACATCAGACATAACTAAAGGATAAGAGAGGCGATGTTTTAAAAATTGGTAACTTTACTTCTAACCTCAGAAACTTTTTTAAGCTGGCCAGTTCTATTTATCTCTTGTATATGTTGCGTATTGACCTCCCCCCCCCCCCCCCCAAAAAAAAGAGAAACATACATAATATTTTTGTGCTATTCCCCACCCTCTATGCCAGTGATGGCAAACCTTTTACAGACCGAGTGCCCGCGGCAATTTAACCTGAATAGTGAAAAATACTGGCCAAGTTAAGCTGTGGGGGCATGGTTTAACACAGGCCGCAGCAAAATGAATGCTCACATTGGCGCCCACTAGTAATAAAAATGTCTCATTAATGGTCCCCAGTATTAATAATGCCCCAGTAGTGTCCCTCAGTATTCATAAGGCCCCCATAAGTGCCCCCAGTAACAATAAGGCTCCTATTAGTGGCCCCCAGTATTAATAAGGTCTCCATTAATGCCTCCAGTAAAATGAATGCCCCCATTAGTACCCCCTAGTATTATTTTTTTCTTCATTAGTGACATAGGTCCAACCTACAGGGAGTGCAGAATTATTAGGCAAGTTGTATTTTTGAGGATTAATTTTATTATTGAACAACAACCATGTTCTCAATGAACCCAAAAAACTCATTAATATCAAAGCTGAATATTTTTGGAAGTAGTTTTTAGTTTGTTTTTAGTTTTAGCTATTTTAGGGGGATATCTGTGTGTGCAGGTGACTATTACTGTGCATAATTATTAGGCAACTTAACAAAAAACAAATATATACCCATTTCAATTATTTATTTTTACCAGTGAAACCAATATAACATCTCAACATTCACAAATATACATTTCTGACATTCAAAAACAAAACAAAAACAAATCAGTGACCAATATAGCCACCTTTCTTTGCAAGGACACTCAAAAGCCTGCCATCCATGGATTCTGTCAGTGTTTTGATCTGTTCACCATCAACATTGCGTGCAGCAGCAACCACAGCCTCCCAGACACTGTTCAGAGAGGTGTACTGTTTTCCCTCCTTGTAAATCTCACATTTGATGATGGACCACAGGTTCTCAATGGGGTTCAGATCAGGTGAACAAGGAGGCCATGTCATTAGATTTTCTTCTTTTATACCCTTTCTTGCCAGCCACGCTGTGGAGTACTTGGACGCGTGTGATGGAGCATTGTCCTGCATGAAAATCATGTTTTTCTTGAAGGATGCAGACTTCTTCCTGTACCACTGCTTGAAGAAGGTGTCTTCCAGAAACTGGCAGTAGGACTGAGAGTTGAGCTTGACTCTATCCTCAACCCGAAAAGGCCCCACAAGCTCATTTTTGATGATACCAGCCCAAACCAGTACTCCACCTCCACCTTGCTGGCGTCTGAGTCGGACTGGAGCTCTCTGCCCTTTACCAATCCAGCCACGGGCCCATCCATCTGGCCCATCAAGACTCACTCTCATTTCATCAGTCCATAAAACCTTAGAAAAATCAGTCTTGAGATATTTCTTGGCCCAGTCTTGACGTTTCAGCTTGTGTGTCTTGTTCAGTGGTGGTCGTCTTTCAGCCTTTCTTACCTTGGCCATGTCTCTGAGTATTGCACACCTTGTGCTATTGGGCACTCCAGTGATGTTGCAGCTCTGAAATATGGCCAAACTGGTGGCAAGTGGCATCTTGGCAGCTGCACGCTTGACTTTTCTCAGTTCATGGGCAGTTATTTTGCGCCTTGGTTTTTCCACACGCTTCTTGCGACCCTGTTGACTATTTTGAATGAAACGCTTGATTGTTCGATGATCACGCTTCAGAAGCTTTGCAATTTTAAGAGTGCTGCATCCCTCTGCAAGATATCTCACTATTTTTGACTTTTCTGAGCCTGTCAAGTCCTTCTTTTGACCCATTTTGCCAAAGGAAAGGAAGTTGCCTAATAATTATGCACACCAAATATAGGGTGTTGATGTCATTAGACCACACCCCTTCTCATTACAGAGATGCACATCACCTAATATGCTTAATTGGTAGTAGGCTTTCGAGCCTATACAGCTTGGAGTAAGACAACATGCATAAAGAGGATGATGTGGTCAAAATACTCATTTGCCTAATAATTCTGCACGCAGTGTATAATTCTACTGTGTTTATCCATAGAACAGCAGATCCCCCATGAGGTAGCTGCCAATTGCCCCATTTTAAAGGGGAACTAAACCCTAAAAAAATACACTCACTGAACATAAAGTTCAGGAGAGAGGTGGGGGCCTAACCAGCAACACCGAAATGCTGGCAGAGTGATCTGCTGGCATTTCAGCTACAGGAGCCTCTGCCCTTGGTCCCCAGAGCCACCTTCTTTTCCACCCCCTTGAGATCTCATTCCACTCCAGCCAATCTCATCTCATCCCATTTACTCAATGAGACAGAACTTAGCAGTGTAGAGAAGTGGTTAAAGACTTGTAAGGACCAGTGTAATGGCATGATGTGGACAGAAAAATTTATAAAAATTGGAAAAAGGTATAAAGCTGCACCAATGCGTCAAGAATCACGATGTTGTGCTCACAGTCAGATAGAATCACCCTTTCTACATAGGTTAAAAATTACAAAGTAAAAGCTGGGCACTCACTGACAATGGAGAAAAATTAAGAGCAATTTATTTAATACTGAACAAATAAAATAAAATATAAGTTTGAATAGGTAGCAGCAATCCTGTATAATACTTCAGAAGAGGGTCTCTAAAGTGCAAAATCGTTAGCAGCATACAACACTCCCAAAAAATCAATAAAATCAATAAATCGAATAATATTGAGTAAAATCGGTTGCTACATGGAACAATTCGAAAATCTGTGCAAAATAGAGCAAATAACAATCAAAAGGTAATCAGGGACCTGAAAGGCTAATTGCATCGGAAACATGTATCTGGGTACATAAGAGTAATATTCATAATATTCGGATCCTTTCGAAAGTTCTTACGAAAATATCTTCAACGTTCAAAAATATTGATGTGAGAAAATAAGTTCCTGAGGAAGGGACCGTAGTCCCGAAACGCGTTTGGTACATCCCCCATGAAAGATTAAGAAGATTCTGTCATGCCCTGCTCTGACTATGTGCGGAGGTCGGCCAGAATAGCAGCACGTGTTTAGTTTTGTTTTGGAGTCGTGCTGAACCCGCCTCCCATCAGGTGCACTGGGTGGGGTCATTGGTTTAAATAGCACTCTAGTCCAGTGTTCTGAGCGGGTTATAGAAATCAGTCTGGCCTTGGAAGCAAGGAAGGAAGGTTGTCTGTTCCAGCTCAGAAAGATAAGTGTGGTTTCAGTTTTTGTTGATTGCTGTCTAGGTTGTGTTTGTGTCATCTTTCCCATCCAGGTTCTGTGCAATCAGGCTGCTCCTTTTCCCCTTTTCACCATCTCAGGGAATCTAGGGTGTTTTAGCCCAGGCACGAGGACACATCATTCCTAACTTCAAGGTCAGAATGTGGGCTGAGCAGTGCAGGGAAAGAGATCAGGGTTTAGCTAGGAGGTGACCCTTCCCCTGCTTCTCGCCTAGAGCCTGGTTGTTGGTTTATCTGTGTGTCTGAGTTCCCCGTCCGCCATGACATTTTCACTCTTTAAACATTGCTGGTTTTATTCATTAAGAACTCTTTGCGATAGAAAAAATAATCGAAAAAAAGCTTCCTTACTTCTTCAATATAGACCTACCTACGTGCAAGAAAGCTTCGGTCCTAAGTGAACCGACACCGGAACACTAACAAAGGTCAGAGTGCAGTGCTAGCTAAGCGTGTGAAAAAGAAGTATTGAGGACGCCAAACATTGAGTTAAGAAAGTGCACTGAAGTGTGTTATATATTTCTCACGAAAGCAACATATATCGCATGCCGTTTTATTCAAGAGTGTTTTCGATATTATATGAGAATGAAACCAGCAAATGGAATCTGTTAAGTAAGAGTACTTGGAAATTAGGACGCCATTTGTATATGTAGAGTAGCGGGACGCCGCTGACTCGTTCGCACTTTTTTTAACTACACAAACTTATTTCCTCACATCAATATTTTTGAACGTTGAAGATATTTTCGTAAGAACTTTCAAAAGGATCCGAATATTATGAATATTACTCTTATGTACCCAGATACATGTTTCCGATGCAATTAGCCTTTCAGGTCCCTGATTACCTTTTGATTGTTATTTGCTCTATTTTGCACAGATTTTCGAATTGTTCCATGTAGCAACCGATTTTACTCAGTATTATTCGATTTATTGATTTTATTGATTTTTTGGGAGTGTTGTATGCTGCTAATGATTTTGCACTTTAGAGACCCTCTTCTGAAGTATTATACAGGATTGCTGCTACCTATTCAAACTTATATTTTATTTTATTTGTTCAGTATTAAATAAATTGCTCTTACTTTTTCTCCATTGTCAGTGAGTGCCCAGTTTTTACTTTGTAATGATGTGGACAGAGTTCCTCTGCTGTGTGTATGAGAGCTTAGTGTTTGTCTTTATAAGTTGTCAAAGACTAGGAGTTGTAGTTCTTTCCTCATACTCACTTCCTGTAATGTCCTCTGATAGCCTATAATAGCATCTTAGAAATGCTGGGAGTTGTAGTTCTCTTCTTCTTGTAATGGACACTGATGTTGTTCTCTTCTTCTTGTAATGGACACTAATGCCTAATAAAAACAGTCTGGACATGCTGGGAGTTATAGTTCTCTTCTTTTATATCCTTATCCATGTAATGTCAGCTGATGCCCCATCATCATGATAGATGTAGTATTTTGTAGTTTACTACAGTTCCACATGGTTGTAACCAAATCTATTTTGTACTATTAGTAACTAGGAGATGCCTTCCAACAAAATGGCCACTCTTGCTATGTAGACAAATGTTATCTAAACTAAACTCAGCCCCTTCCTCTTATACTTCCTGACTCAAATGCACAAGGATGAGAGAGGGAGATGGAGGGTGAGGTGACACTGCTGCAGCCTGAGAGAACAATGCACTGCTTTTCTATTATATTGTTCATGATCTACAATAGTGATATCTAACAAAACAGGAGCAAATTAAAAAAAAACATAATTTTGTTGGTTGTTCTTTTTTGGTGTTTGAACTCTGGGTTTAGTTCCCCTTTAAGGGAGAAATACTCCTTCCCAACTCTAGCATAAATCCATGGATCAGCAGCCCATCTCCAGAACTCTAGTAGCCACAACTTGTGATATCATTACTTTCAAGAAAGGCATCCAAAATCATGCAGCCAGTGAACAATACATGTGAACACCGCTCCAGCTTTGTAGTGCTATGCCAATGTAGCCATAGCCTAAAGTGTAGGAGGAAAGCTGAACAAATGTTAATTTGTCACTTAACGAGAATCTATCAGCAGTTTTTATAATGCAAAACTGTTGACAGCACTAATTGGGGGCTGGGGAGAACAGGGCAAACAATACCTTTTGTGGAGCTTTTCTCATCAGGAGTAGTGATAATATGAAATCTTATTCAAGCAAATTTGGCAGGGATACACTATGAAGAGCTGTCTACATTGAGCCCCTCCCCTCTGCTCTGAGTGAAAGCTGTAGTGGTCTTCTGGTTGAATGATATAGCTGTCATTCAAAGGAGAGGGGTGGACTTGTGAAACAGCTCAATGCAGAGAGCACTTCATAGTGAATCCCCGCCTCCTAGACAGAATATGGCAAAGTAAAACTTCTTATTCACACTACTCCTGATGAGAAAATCTCCACAAAATGTTTATTCTGTTCTCCCCAGATTCTACCTAGTGCTGTCAGCAGTTAGCATGGTGAAAATTGTTGACAGTCACCCTGTAATAATACAAAAACAATAAGTTAAAGTTTTGCAACATCTGTACAATCTCCATGCAGATATTGCCCTTCACTGGATTCAATCCCAGCCCTTCAGTATTGTATGCAGCACAGCAGTACTAATCACTGCGTAGATATATTCTGAGTATATCTAAAATAATTGTAAGCCAATAGTCATCAAAAAATTGAACAACCGCCCATATATATCAATACCATGCATAACACAATCCACTCATGCCTATGTATTTTGGTGTGTTCTATGGTATATATATATATATACATCAAATTGGATTGTGATACTCTATCTATCTCATCCTGGTGAATGTGATTGTGTGCTTCGGGCCCGCGCATACACTGTAGTACGCTTTATCCCATCAGCATTTTTGCAATCTGAGTATCGCGGTTTTGCCGGGGATATCACGTGATTTAATGGGGGGTCATGTGACCGCCGCATCATTGTGGACATCACGCGATGCTCTGTGTCTCTTTCATACTCTTCTATCCTTCCCCTCCTCCTCTCCCCTCGCGTTTTAGCACCATAAGTCAGATGTTTTTTATTCTTTTGATTATGTTGTGGGGCTTATGATTGGTTGACCACTGTATTTAATGTGTGTCCCTCGGAGATGACTCCACCCCCAGACGAAGGTCAGCCGAAACGCGTGTTGGGGCTGGCGCCATCCCAGAGGAGACACATAATGGGTAAATAGACTCTGTATATGATATGTATTGGACATTTATATGCACTATGCACTTGCACTTTATTATTATGTATATGTGGGATTGAGTCACCATTTGTGTCTCCTATTGTGGATGTCGCCTTTTTTCTTGCACTAGGTTCTATGTATGGATTGTGATTTATGAATTTGGTCAATAAATTATATTTATATTTCATGCAGTCTGGTAATTTTTAATTGGCACACATTCTGAGTATATGTTGGCAGCATTACCTGTTGTATACACCAGCCATACATCACAGCACAAATGTACTGTGAACATAGCCTGAAATGTACAGGACTATAGGATATGAAGTTACTATATTAATAAAAAATTTAAGAGTTTGCCCCACAAAAATATTCTGCATATTTCAAACCAGCACCTAGATCTTAATACTTAAAGGGTTATTCTCATCTCAGACAATGGGGGCATATTGATAGGAGAACGGAGCCCCGAAAGTAGTGGAGGGCACACTTCACATGCGCAGCCGCTCTTCATTCATTTTCTATGGGGCCGCCAAAATCAGTCGAGCATCGGCTTGGCTATTTCCGTCTGGCCCATAGAAGTGAATGGGAGTGGTGGCCGGTCATGCGTGGTGCGCTCCCATTCACTACTATGGGGTGAGCGCTTGGTGGTGGCTGGACTGTAGTCCTTGTCACGGATGTTCCCGCGACAGGTGGCAGAAGATCGGTGAGACTGGCAACACGTGGTTTTCCCTGTGGATAAATAGGCGTCTGTGTTGTTTCTGGTAATGGCCACACCCCTTGCCTCAGGTGTTGCTAATGTGGTCATTTTACCTTCCTTATTTATAGTTGCTTCTTCCACTATGCTGTGCGGTTTACAGCTTCAGTTTCACTTCTGGATTGCTGGTGTGTGGATCTTGGCGGAGTTCCTGGTGCTTCCATAGCTCCTTTGAAGTTAAGTCTTTCCTTTCCCTTCTTGTGTTTTGTTTGGATTCTGTGTGTTGCTTTTCCCTATTGTTTGTATTAGGCCGGAAGGAGACTCCTGTTCATCCTTCCATTTGGAGGAATAGGTAGTCTCGTCCCTGCCATTAGTACCAGGTTCCTATAGGGCTAGATAGGACTCTCTGTTCAGCTCAGTAGCATCGATCAGGTGGTCACACTCACACATGCTTAGTTCCATCCTTCCACTGCCACCAGCCGTATCTACTAATAGAAACTATGACAGGTACTGCGAAAGAGCTGCACACCTCCTCTTGACACAGCCTCTGAGCTACCAGATTGAAAACATCTATCAGAGCAATTGGAGCAATGATTGGGGAGATCTCTGGATCCATGTGAGGTACAGGGCTGGTTCTAGCTTTATTAGAGATTGTCATGTACTACATGGCGTCTGATTTTCATTTTTACATTAATCATGGGATAACCCCTTTAATAATAATATAAAATAAACAAATTAATAAATAAATACAAATAAAATAAATACATGATGATAATGCTACTAGTAAAAATAAAAAATAAATAACAATATCCAAGGAGATGTAACATGTATTTCCATATTTATTGCCGCTAATAATTGATATTGGAGTCATTAAATTTCTACTTGGCGAAACAACGAACAGCTACTTCATGTAAAATATGGAAATGACAAGTTTTATTTATAAGTGTACAAAATGCTCCAATTCTTCCTGAGAAGTCATGAGCAGTGCGAGAATATATTTACTTAATATCTTAAACAATGTGAACAATGTAGAATCTTTTATACCCATCCAGTTTTTGTACTATATATAAGTTTTACCTTAGATGGATGCAGACTCTGAAATTTTTGGAAACTTTAACAAAATAAGTGACGTCAAACTAATAAAACTTGCTATTTATTCTATTTCCTGCCCAAAACTTATTCCTGTACAGTAAGTGTAAATAGATCTTAAATCATTTGGTTCGAGAAGGAAACTGAGAATTCCTGCACTAAGTGTAATATTGTATATCATTCAGAGAAATGCTAACTAGTAAGCAAAAACTCATGTTGATGGCAGATTAATAGCTCTTGGCTCATCTGACTTGACCATAAGATTATTTTCATGTCTCCTATAAACCCGTTGGTCAAAAATGCCCATATATACACAAAGACAAGGCCAATTCATGCGAATGAGTTACCAAATGACCTACCAGTGTGTTTTGAGGTGCTAAACGAAAATCATGCAAATAAGAGGAGATCATAGAAGCTCATGGCAGATGTTGCCCTCAGGAGCTCCATGGTGCCAAGATGTATTGTTATCACAGATTGTTAACTCAACTGCTCCCTGTTGCTTGATTCCGGCACTGTTCAGCAATGATTCAGATCCCTGGCATGTAAACTTCTGGACGGGGTCATGTGCACCACTGCAACCGATCACTGGTCTCTGCGCTGACATGTCACCATGGCCAGTGATGGTGGCAGAAGCACATGTGATCTTGTTTGGATGTTTGCAGGTCAGGGAGCAGAAGCATCACAGTGAGGAGCATTAATTTCTTATTTTAGGTGGATTACCTTTGGGGGCCTAGTTAAAAGGTGATTAAAGCTAGACACAACCTCTTTAAGTCTGAGGCTTCACTACTGAGAGATTCTGAAAAACACATTCTGATTACTACAGAGGGAGGGTCACAGAGACCTAGTGTGGATGCAAATCCCTTAATATAACATTACGTGTATGCATATCCCAACTGGGTATACAATACCCCGTTCGGAAGTGCACAGTACAAGATGTTACTGGTACAGTATTAGAGAGATTTAAAGGGGTTCTGCAGTTTGTTTAAACTGATGATCTATCCTCTGGATGATGATCTATCCTCTGGATAGATCATCAGCATCTGATTGGCAGGGGTCCGACACCTGGGACCCCTGCCGATCAGCTGTTTGAGAATGCAGCGGCGCTCCAGAAGGCGCTGCTTTCTCACTGTTTACCGCAGGCCCAGTGACGTCATGACTAGTATCAACTGGCTTGGGCGGGGCTAAACTCCATTCAAGTGAACAGAGCTTAGCTCCGCCCAGGCCAGTTGATACTAGTAGTGACGTCACTGGGCCTGCGGTAAACAGCGAGCCCGCCGCGGCGCTACTGCCAGCGCCGCTTCATTCTCAAACAGCTGATCGGTGGGAGTCCCGGGTGTCGGACCCCCGCCGATCAGATGCTGATGATCTATCCAGAGGATAGATCATCCATTTAAAGAAACTGCAGAACCCCTTTATCCAAACATCAGAGCCCACTGAACTTATTTTCTTCATGTGCCAAGCCAGAGGTCTTTGACAGGTGGCCCACTCTGATTTTATCGTGGAAGGGACTCTATGGTTTAGAGGCTCTCTTGGTATCTAAAGCAGGAGTTTCAAAATGGGACCCATCACCCTCGATCCATGAAGTAAAGTAATGGCTGTTGGATGAAAAATCACATTTAATTGTGTCCTGCTGTCCCACTGTAGTCATCAGTCTTAATGTTTCTCCCATTTCCCACTACACCCTCCAGCTCCTTCCCTGTGCTACAATTTTGTCAGGAGTTTATCCAGCCAAGATACTGTGCTGGAAGGGTTGTCATGCTGTCTAGTCAAGCCCGAGCTGATTGACCTATCAAGGCTAGGAGCCAAGCTAGTCAGGTTCCTGGCTCAGAATCCAATCCCAGAGCTGGGAGAAGGGGTTAATTATGCTACTCAGTGTTTGCCAGTTGCGCGTGAATGCATATAAAGTTTTGGCTTTGTTTGTACTTCTGTGCTTTGTACCTGAACTGAAGACCTGCTTATTAAACCTCTGTGTATAAACCTTGGCTAAATTCTGCATTAAACCTTTGTCTGCTGTTTTGGCACTATCCTTCTCTCCTGGTTCTTATAGTCTAGTACTCTCTTTCTGATACCTTACTCTACAGATGTAACCTGGGTCTTTAGCAGCCAAGTACATCTGGGCTTGTGGCAGGTTATGGTGAAGAACCTAGGGGTAGCCTTAGCCTTTTATCAACCAGAATGGTCAAAGAGATTATCCAATCCCTATAATGACCCCCCTAATGCCTACGCCCCTCATATAGGTTATACTTACCCCACTTCCCGGCACCTGCATCGCTTCAGATCCTCGCATGGCTGCCACTGAATCTACCTGTCATGTGGATCAAAATATCAGGCAACGGGGAAAGGGGGGGGCAGCCAATAGCAGGCCGCGACAGGGACAAGCCTCCCTAGCATCGCGGGGAGAAGCAGTAGCGGCCGTATGGGGATCAGAAATGATGCGGTTGCCAGGGAGTGGGGAAAGTATAACCTATATGAGGGGCCCTGTCATTAGGGGGGGTGACGAATACCACACCTGGTGCCTGCTTGACGTCACCTACATCGAGCTCACGAGACGCGGTATGGTCACGGGTTACCAAAAACGTGACATTGCGCCCTCTAGAGGAGCAGGTAAGGTCAGCTTGGTACAGTTTACACATACACCTCCTGTCCACGCGAGCACAGAGAGGCAACAAGCTGAGAGAGCCTTTTCACTGCCACAGTGAAAACAGCGCTGTCTCATCCCAGGTATCTGCCACCAGCTTCTCGTTTGATATAAGCCCAGTCCGCTAACGGGATTATATAGGGTGAGAAACCAACCCACGGTAGCTTATAACTAGGCCAAAACACGGACGTGGGGATTCATGATCGAGATACAAGACAGCACAAGATTAAATTATATATAAGGGCACACTAGATATAACACAATATACACAGAGAATATATACAGTGGTCTGAGGTTACAGATACAGGTTATATGGGTACAACAGGGTTAAGCAGAGTAAAAGTCAGTTACCGGGTAAGATGAAAGTTCCTTTGGGTTGTGAGGTGTTCTTTGCTGTAGTCACATGAAGGGCCGTGATCTCAGCTAGTTCCTGGGTCCCCTAAACACATTACACGATGTGACCATTCTTCAGAGAAAGACTCCGCCCTCTGGCTTGCATGGGCTTATGACCTGTAGCCGGCCGCTCCTCTCCCCACCTATGGGTAGGGTCCACTCCTCCTTCTCTGGTGCTGGGAGCAAATGACCCGTAGGGCTCATAGCCCCAGACCACAATGTTGCAGGAAGATGGTTCCGGGCCCAATTGATGCGCCTGGGCTCGATCTACAACTAGAGTCCAAACATGGTACCGTTATTTGGTTTCTGTGGGGAGATATGGATATCTCCCTTCCCTGACATCTCCCCATCAAACAAAGACCATGGGCACGTACATCGTGGCCACCGGGACACAAATATGTATCCGGGTTTGCGCCTGCGATGGCCAGGCGATTCATAATTCCTTATGAAATGTAGGTGCCAACATGTCTGGGAGGTAGCATTGATCCTGGCAAGGGCTGATACCTCCTGCTGGGGTGTTTTCCTGCAGGATTTAGCTTGCCTCCAAACTGGCTGATTGAGGTGTGACATTCTCCACCTGTGGCCTCCTTGAAGCCTGGACCCCTGGGGCTTTCTTCCTTGCTAGCTGACAATCAGATGGCTGGGGGGTGGGAACTTAATTTGCATGTACACTGATGTACATGCCAAAAGGTGAATCAAATGGCAATCAGAACAAACAACAAAAGAATGTCCAAATATTCCAAAAATATTATTTATTTAATTGTAATAAACATATTATGATTTATAAAATATTAGAAATAACAAAAAAATGAAGAACCAGCAGGAAACCGAAACGCGCGTCGAGGTTCCTATCCTGTCCTGTGCCTGCTGTTTTTCACCCTCCATCATGTCCTGTGGTATGCTTTGATTTCTATCTGTAGTCATTTGCTGGGCTCCTCCATATCCTTTATTATAAGGTTTTGTGCATTATTATTCTCTGACGGTCCAACCTCTCCCTCCATTGCTAGATTCTAGCGTTTGCTTTATTATTTTTCTTTAACTGCATTTTGAGTTGAGCTTTGCCTAGTGGTTATGTACCAGGGTGATGACCATATGCTTTTCACTCTACAATAGCAGCATCATTAGTGCTACTACATGTGGAATCACCCTGATATACACCATTGGCATACGTGACATGTTTTCCATCTCTTGGTGGGTAGCAGCGGCATTGGCCAGTGGATTGTGGCATCCGGTTTCCTGCTGGTTCTTCATTTTTTTGCTATTTCTAATATTTTATAAATCATGATATGTTTATTACAATTAGATAAATTATATTTTCTGAATATCTTGGGCATTCTTTTGTTGTTTGTTCTTATAGGTTTATATGGTTTCTTATCCCTTGCCCTGACTAATAGTTTGTACATTGAGGTGTCCTTTTTTGGTTCTACAAATGACAATCAGGGCTGCCAGTAAATATTAATCCATATTCCTCACACGGGGAGGGGGGGGGCGCATTATAGGGGTTAGATAACCCCTTTAAGAAAGACTGGTAGTTGTTTCTTAGTTTGCTGCCTGTGCTCCCGGATAGTGACCATAGTATTTAATTACAGATTTGATGTGCACAGAGATTTAAAGGCAGGGCATTCTTATTTTTGTAGTCCATATATTTTGCCCATCATGCTCAATGTTGCCCTAGGTTGCTGCCTACTCCGCCTATATTATTTCCCAGCCCCGAAAAATGCCTGTAGCTAGTCCTGCTAACAACTTAACCCAAATGTTTGGGAGGAAAATGCACCTTTTATAATACTTGAAAAATGTATTATACTTGACCACTGAAATTTTTTGTTTAATGGGTTCTCATAAATCTTTATTTGGATCCATATACTAAATATATTCCCCCAACATAATGTACTATCATTTATTTTAGCATGGATCTGATAAGATTGGTCATTTTTTTTCTTTTTGGAAGCATTTATGCTTTTACTGCTAAGTAGCAAGTTTTTTTTTATGAAAATAAAAACCGCCAAAAAGTAAATTCAGTTTATGCCTAAAGTTTGTTCAGATGTTTCCGCACCAGTACATGTGGCATGAAAACCTTTCCTCTTTTACGGAAACATCGTAAAATGTTTTTTTTTTTTTTTCTTCTCTCTCTTTCTCCCAAGACTCATATGTTTGCAATTTAAAACGTTGAAATTATACCTTCTCAGTCAAGTTCCCACAATGAAAGCGGCATGGCTATTGTTAAAAAAAAAAAAAAAAGACCGGAGAGATAATTGTACTGGATTTATAGAACGCCAAACCCATCCTTGACAGGAAACCCACAGATGATGTGGTGTCCAATTGGACAGGAGTGACCAAGCCAAACCACAGAGTCTTGACGCTTTAATCATCTCCCTCCTTCTCGAGAGCTGTGCTAGCACAGTCAGCAGGAGCCGATGCCAATGAGTTAGCCCAAAGTCCAATCACAGAAGCATAAACTCAGCTGGAAATTGTACAGTAAGAGCTGGTAACGTCTCCCGTTGTGGTCACATGCGGATATTATTATCCAGCCCGTGTGTGATAACAATAAACCTCTGTGCATAGTACCGTAACATATCTATCTGTTTACTTTGATGTTTTAAGCTCACATGGGCTTTGTACAGTGTATTTATCCGTATTTAGCAGCTCATTATAAAAATTGTATGTAAAAGAGCTGATAGTCATCCCTGATGAAGCTGATCTTTATCCCCAAGCGACGACGCTAGGATACGTCCCCATTGTCTGATAGGTGCGGGTCCCTAGAACCTGCATCTATATCGAGAATGTAACTGGGAAAGTGGTGACTGGAGGACCCCAGGTTTCCCCGGGTCCGGCCATCACCAACCGATCTCCCCATAGAAGTGAATGGGAGTGCACCGTGCTTGCGAGGCCACTGCTCCCATTCATTTCTATGGGGCCAACAGAAATAACCGAGCCAGCACTCGGCTATTTTCTGCGGCCCCATAGAAATGACTGGACGGCCGCCATGCATGCATGGTGCACTCTCCGGGACTTTGCTGGCTGCCTTTACGAGATAGATGTGGCTCCTAGCGATATGCCCCCATTGTCTAAGATGGGAATACCCCTTTAAATATTATTTTAATATAGTTCAGAGTGAAAAACTAGGTACTTTTAATTACAAAAATTCTCCGGTTGTGAGATATTCTATTAGCTTTATTATAATGGACAATAAGTCCAACAAGTATTGATTCAAAACAATAGACCCTAGCAGAAAAGTCAGCTTAAAATGTTGTTTTTTCTCCTGGACCTTTGGGGCCCACTATGGAAAAAGAGCTTGGGCCCACCGGTGCGCTCTGGTGGGCCAGTCCGATGCTGCCCCCGGATGTTTAATCTATATGGTAACGCACACATCCACTTACTAAGGTGGTTGCACATGCCCTATTCCATCCTACAATTGCCACCAGCCTTATCTACTGTTAGAAGCTGTAACAGTTACATGGAGAGATCTGCAGCAGAAAGGACACTCCCATTGAGCTATGATAGGGAGGGAGCTGCAGCAGAAAGGACACACTCCTGGTAAAAGCCACTCCCCATGAGCTGCCATCCTGAAATAAATCTAGCAGAGCAATAGGAAGTATGAGTGTGGAGATCTCTGGATCCATGTGAGGTGCAGGGCTGGTTGTAGCCTGATTAGAAAGAAATTGTTATGTACTATATCATGTCTACTTTTCATTTTTTACATCAATCATGGCATAAGCCCCTTAAAACTGGTGTGCTTTTGGCGTTTTGAGGCATGCTCTGGGTGTGTCATTTTTGTCCAGTAGACATCAGTTGTTTTCTTTGCCCTGCTTGAAAAAATGCAAGTGTCAATGCATTTTTTATTTTTTTTTGTACCAATGTATTTTCCCCATACTGTTCTACAGATGAAGTGATGTTACATATTAAAAAAATAAAAATAAAATGCAAGGCATACAAGCCAGTAGAGATGAGCGAATCAAAGTTGACAAAGTGGAATTCGATCCGAATTTCAGTAAAATTAGATTCGCACTGAATCCGAATTTCCTCACACTACGTGCTAACGAGTCACATTTTTTCCTAAAATGGCTGCTGCACGTGTGAGGACATGGAGCAAGGAATTCTGGGAATGCGGGATCATCCATAATGCCATGCATGCAGCCAATCGGCAGCCAGCCAGCCCTGTGATGTCACAGCCCTATAAATAGCCTCAGCCATCTTGGATTCAGCCATTTTCCAGTGAACTTAGTGCAGGGAGAGACGTCAGCAGGCGCTAGGGACATTGGTAGGAAAGACTTCATTGTCCTACAAAAACGATTTACAAGTGCAGGAAAAGATTATTCAAGGTGTAGGGAAAGGATAGGGAAGAATCATTCTACAACATTTATATTGAACAGGGTTCAGTAGGGGAGGTTACAGCCTGGGTAATAGGAACAATCCTATTATACCTTGCTGCACTGACTGGGGACCCAAATTGCCATTATACAGCTCTGTAATTCCAGCAAACCGTTCTTGTTATTGGGGTGCAAGTGCTGTGTGATACAGCCATTAACAGGGTTTATTACAAATAAATATGTATACGTCTTATTTGCCCTTGTGCAGTGCAGTTATATGTTCTAAAGCATTTTTTGGCTTGTATTAGTGGGAAAAAGGGCTTATTAGCAATTGTGTGGTGAAGTTCGAAAATGATAGCCCTTTTTTTTTCGTGTATTAGTGGCAAAAGAAAAATATATTTGCCATTCAGCGTTGCAGTTATATGTTCTAAAGCCCTTTTTGTCGTGTATTAGTGGCTAGTGGTGAGCGAACTTGTGTTTTAAGTTCGGCTTCTAAAGTTCGGGTTCGGGTTATCGAAGAATCGCGTTATGGATTCTGCTACCACGGACCATAAGTTATGGTCCGTGGTAGCGGAATCCATAATGCGATTCTTCGATAACCCGAACCCGAACTTTAGACGCCGAACTTAAAACACAAGTTCGCTCAACACTATTAGTGGCAAAAGAAAAATACAGTATATTTGCCGTTCATCGTTGCAGTTATGTTCTAAAGTAGAGATGGCCTTGCGGTTCGCCCGGCGGTCATTTCGCGGCGATCTTTGCTCGTTCGTGATTCGCCTAACATGCGAACATATGGCGATATTCGCAAGCGCCATATTTTTTTGCATAGTGCCGAACTTTGACCCATGGCACATCCATCAGGTGGGACAGGACAGCCAATTGAGCCAATTCAGCACATGGACACCCCCCCTACCCTATAAATAAACCCAATCTGGCAGCCATTTTACATTCTGTTTTTTGCCAGTGTAGGGAGAGGTTGCTGTGTGGAGCAGGGACAGACTGTTAGGGACACCAAACGCTAGCTAATAGGGCCAAAAAAGTCCTTTTAAGGACTGATATAGGTGTGTGTAATCGATTGGTGTGACATACTAAGGGGTGTGATATACTTATAATATACTTTCTAACATAGAAATTATATTATAGTGCATTTGTATTGTGCAGCAGTTGTGTGCGGTTCTGCTGCGATACCGCAGCTATATAGAGGGACAAACGCTATTGGACTAACTGATTGCAATGGGTGTGATATACCTGTTGCCCCCAAAAAAACTGGTTGAGGGCTGCGATATACCTTCTTCCACAAAATCCTGATTGAGGGGTGCTATATACCTTTTTCCACCAAATACTGATTAAGGGGTGCCATATACCTTCTTCCACAAAATCCTGATTGAGGGCTGCTATATACTTGTTTCCGCCAAATACTGATTGAGAAGTGCTGTTTACCAGTTTCCGCCAAATACTGATTGAGGGGTGCTATACAGAATTTTTCGCCAAATACTGATTGAGGGGTGTCATATACCTTCTTCCACTAAATACTGATTGAGAGGTGCTATTGCTCTATACTGTCACCGCCAGTTCTGTGAGAAGGTCTGCAGACGTTCTTCTCTACCTCTTGTATGACGTTCTTTGTTTTGGTTTTACTTTGTCATCTCCTTTCCTTCTGCCAGGTGTCACTTATTTAGACTAATCGTCTTCCTTTATATTCCCTCCCATACTGCCTCGCTTTGCGGTTTATACTACTTCCTGGATGAAGTGTTCACTGCTGGAGGCTGCTGCTGCTGTTTGCGCAAATACTGATTGAGGGGTGCAATACACCTACTTCCACAAAATACTGATTGAGGGGTGCCATATTTCTGTTTCTGACAAATACTGACTGAGGGGTGCTATATACCTGTTTCTGCCAAATACTGATTGAGGGGTGCCATATACCTTCTTTCACTAAATACTGATTGAGGGGTGCTATTGCTATATACCTTCTTCCACAAAATCCTGATTGAGGGGTGCCATATACCTGTTTCCTCCAAATACTGATTGAGGGGTGCTATTGGTATATACCTTCTTCCACCTAATATTGATTGAGGGATGTAATACACCTGCTTCCGCAAAATACTGATTGAGGGGTGCCATATACCTGTTTCCACCAAATAATGATTAAGGGGTGCTATATACCAGTTTCCGCCAAATACTGATTGTGGGGTGCCATATACCTGATTCTGCCAAATACTGATTGAGGGGTGCTATATACCTGTTTCTGCCAAATACTGACTGAGGGGTGCCATATACCCTTTTCCACTAAATACTGATTGAGGGGTGCTATTGCCATATACCTTCCTCCACCAACTACTGATTGAGGGGTGCAATACACCTGCTTCCACAAAATACTCATTAAGGGGTGCCATATACCTGTTTCCGCCAAATACTGATTGAGGGGTGCTATATACCTGTTTCCGCCAAATATTGATTGAGGGGTGCCATATACCTTTTTCCACTAAATACTGATTGAGGGGTGCTATTGCTATATACCTTCTTCCACCAAATACTGATTGAGGGGTGCAATACACCTTTTTCCGCCAAATACTGATTGAGGGGTGCTATATACCTATTTCCGCCAAATACTGATTGAGGGGTGCCATATACCTTCTTCCACTAAATACTGATTGAGGGGTGCTATTGCTATATACCTTCTTCCACCAAATACTGATTGAGGGGTGCAATACACCTTTTTCCGCCAAATACTGATTGAGGGGTGCCATATACCTTCTTCCTCTAAATACTGATTGAGGGGTGCTATTGCTATATACCTTTTTCCACCAAATACTGATTGAGGGGTGCAATGCAATGAATGTTCAATGTGCATGTGAGAGATATTTCTCTGCTGCCCATACAGTACATACATGCTACAGACATAGTGCTATGATGTTACAACAAAAATAAGTGCACCGATCACTAATATCTACTGAGACGTTATAAAATGTGAAGTTGTGTGTACTGCGAAAAAAAATCACATCATTAGGGATTTTCACAATGCGCATTTTTTTAAACACACTATCTGCATATAAAGCGATTGTTTTGACATGCATGTGAAATGTAATCAAATACACTGCTTTAATGTCAAATTACTTATAGTGATCATGAGTTCTTCCCCAACATAGCAAAAATTGCTGCCAACCTTCTTTTCTGATCGCATCCAACTTCGGGTTGGTCGAAACCATTTGCTGTAGTAGGCCTCGCCTATTTTTTCGCAAGCGCACACAGGTAAATTACATTGCCGATATTTCGCAATGAAAAAAATTATGAATAGAGATCGCAAATTGCCATAATACATCTGGTATGTCACTGTCCATGTTGTGGGACGATTTGTGCACTTCTAGTAAGTATTTGGTGGCTGCAAATATGACCTGAAGGTTTTTCAGGTTTGCCTGCCATTAAAGTGAATGGGGCCCGCCGCGAACTTGTGGATCGCGAACATTTGATCGCGTTCGCGAATTGTCCCGGCCGATGTTCATCCATCACTATTCTAAAGCCCTTTTTGTCGTGCATTAGTGGCAAAAATATATATATGCTGTTCAGCGGTGCAGTTATATGTTTTAAAGCCCTTTTTTTCATGTATTAGTGGCAAAAGTAAAATATATTTGCCGTTCAGCATTGCAGTTATATGTTCTAAAGCCCTTTTGTGGAGAAGTGGAAAAAAGAAATATATATTTGCCGTTCAACGGTGCAGTTATATGTTCTAAGGCGGATGCTCAACAGACAGGATCCATTTTTTGGGGGTTATTGTCCTGACGGATCAGAGGAAGGGCAAAATAATCAGTGACGTCAACACAAACTTACTGCTGATACCCTCTCCACTCTGTCGGGGGGCTCTACTTGTATAAGCGTTTAATAGAACAGGTTCTGTAGACAACTATGTGGAATCAGCTGCCGACGGTGTAAAAGGAGTGCGCTTCTTCTTGTCGCTAACATTGACCTGTAAGGCTGAGTTCATACTTGAGTTATTTGTCAGTTCTGGCCCCGTAACTGCCCAAATAAGTGAAGTGTGCAGTGATTCTAAGAGCGACGCCTGTAATCTGCATGTCATACTGACTCACAGTATGATTTCACTACCACAGCAGACTCCCTATGCATGTTACTGCAAGGCACAGTGTTCTACACCACTAAAAAAGGCTCTCTGCAGCCAAAAAATAGTAGTTTTTAATGCGATTTGCCACAAATAAATTCGGATTGAAGCAAATTTTTTCATAAAATTTGGCGAACCGACCAATTCAAATTTTTTTTTTATTCCCTTATCTCTACAAGCCAGGTAGTAAAACTGAAAAATATCTATGAAAGTATTGCAAAAAAAACATGGCCAAGTCAGGAATTGTGGTGGTGTCTTTTATTGGGAAAAAATATAAGACGAAACTATGTGTGGTAGAGTTCTAAAAGGGTGTTTGGGGAATTTCATATGGATCTCCTATGGTTGTGATAGGTCATCAATATCAGATCTCCTTTCTAACAGTATGCAAACCAAGAATGTGTGGCTGCAGTTATAGAAGACCAGTGGTGCGCTCTGTGTCTAGTATGCTGTGCCCAAGGGCTCATGCACATGAGCAATTTGCGGTCCCCGCAGACAGATACAGAACCATTCAACTTGAATGGGTCTGTGATCTGTCCGCACCGCAAAAAAAAATAGAACACCTTCTGGATTTCAGACCCATTCAAGTCCACATTTTAAAAAATTTAGAAAGGAGTGGAGGGGGCAAATAACGTTATGCCTCTAAGTATGGGATTTTTTTTTAGAATACACTAATGCTTATTGAAATCCTCATGGACATTGAATTTATTCACGAGTTCATTTTCCATTTGAGGAACAGCTTATTTGCATGACTTTGCCTTTTAAACCTGAAGTGTTATAAAGTAGGCGGTTTTGCTTCTTTAGATCAATGAGCCATTAAGCCATATCTCAAACATAGCAATTACCTCCAGAATTTAGAAATTAAAACCAAATGTGTATATGTTAGTTAACTTCTATTTTAGCACCAGCGGCCTGAAACAAACAAAAGAGAAATATTGGCCGGTATTTCGAAATTCTGCAGATTCTGTGGTGAACACTTTGCCAGAGAATATCTTGTTCAGTAAACTAAGAGGCCTCCAATGTGAAAAACCAGAAAACGTATTTCCTTAACAAAATTGGCAGAATTTGGGAACAGTTTTTAATTCATTTTAACTTTTCAGTTAAAATAGTGCAATAATCTCTCCATTAAATAAAGAATATATTAAAAACCGATGTAAAAATATTTAATTATTTATTTTCTTTCTTCTCTTTACTTTCCTAAGTCCCTCTACTGTATAATGTACAATGTGTCATCATAAAATGGCCTTCTAAAGCTGTAGTCCCTGAAGATCTTCTCTTAAGGATAGTCTTTTAGAGATGCTTCACTGTATAATTATAACAATAAAGTTAATTATTAAGGATGATTAATCTATAACCAACCATTGGTAATCAGGGTTAACCAGGAATTTGAGATTTTTTTGAAACATGGAATTTGAGATTGATGGCCTATCCTCAGGATAGGTCATCAGTATAATATTGGCAGGGTTTTGACTTCTGGGAGCTCAGCTGTAGTGATGGACGAACATCGGCCAGGACGATTCGCGAATGCGCGTTCGCGATCAAATGTTCGCGGCGGGTCCCATTTACTTTAATGGTAGGAAAACCTGAAAAACCTTTAGGTCATATTTGCAACCAGCAAACACTTACTAGAAGTACACAAATAGTCCCACAACATGGACAGTGATATACCAGAGGGGGATCATTGGCAAAAATTCCCACAAAAAATATGTATTTTAAAGGGAACCTGTCAGCAACTTTGGCTGATATGGTTGTAGGTACACTAAGCGTTCACTGGATAAAAATTTTACTGTAGGCCACTGGAGTAGAGGCCCCAAAAATTTGGCATTCACCTGACACAAAAGAACTTGTGATTCTGTGGCTGGAGGTACATTAGGTGGTGACTGGATACAAATTTTACTGTAGGCCACTGGAGTACTGGCACCAAAAATTTGGCATTCCCCAGACAGAAAAGAACTTTGGCTGATGTCGCTGGAGGTACATTAGGCGGTCACTGGATACAAATAGAACTGTAGGCCACTGGAGTACAGGCCGCAAAAATTAGGCATTCATCTGACACAAAAGAACTTGTGATTCTGTGGCTGGAGGTACATTAGGCGATCACTGGATAAAATTTTTACTGTAGGCCACTGGAGTAGAGGCCCCAAAAATTAGGCATTCATCTGACACAAAAGAACTTGTGATTCTGTGGCTGGAGGTACATTAGGCAGTCACTGGATAAATAGTTTACTGTAGGCCACTGGAGTACTGGCCCCAAAAATGTTGCATTCACCTGACAGAAAAGAACTTTGGCTGATATGGCTGGAGGTACATTAAGCGTTCACTGGATAAAATTTTTACTGTAGACCACTGGAGTAGAGGCCCCAAAAATTAGGCATTCACCTGACACAAAAGAACTTGTTATCCTGTGGATGGAGGTACATTAGGCGTTCACTGGATAAAAATGTTACTGTAGGCCACTGGAGTACAGGCCCCAAAAATTAGGCATTCACCTGACACAAAAGAACTTGTGATTCTGTGGCTGGAGGTACATTAGGCGGTCACTGAATACAAATTTTACTGTAGGCCACTGGAGTATAGGCCCCAAAAATTTGGCATTCACCTGACACAAAAGAACTTGTGATTCTGTGGCTGGAGGTACATTAGGCGGTCACTGGATACAAATTTTACTGTAGGCCACTGGAGTATAGGCCCCAAAAGTTTGCCATTCACCTGACACAAAAGAACTTGTGATTCTGTGGCTGGAGGTACATTAGGTGGTGACTGGATACAAATTTTACTGTAGGCCACTGGAGTACTGGCACCAAAAATTTGGCATTCCCCAGACAGAAAAGAACTTTGGCTGATGTCGCTGGAGGTACATTAGGCGGTCACTGGATACAAATAGAACTGTAGGCCACTGGAGTACAGGCCGCAAAAATTAGGCATTCATCTGACACAAAAGAACTTGTGATTCTGTGGCTGGAGGTACATTAGGCGATCACTGGATAAAATTTTTACTGTAGGCCACTGGAGTAGAGACTCCAAAAATTAGGCATTTACCTGACACAAAAGAACTTGTGATTCTGTGGCTGGAGGTACATTAGGTTTTCACTGGATAAAATTTTTACTGTAGGCCACTGGAGTAGAGGCCCCAAAAATTAGGCCTTCACCTGACACAAAAGAACTTGTGATCCTGTGGCTGATGGTACATTAGGCGGTCACTGGATACAAATAGAACTGTAGGCCACTGGAGTACAGGCCCCAAAAATTAGGCATTCATCTGACACAAAAGAACTTGTGATTCTGTGGCTGGAGGTACATTAGGCGATCACTGGATAAAATTTTTACTGTAGGCCACTGGAGTAGAGACTCCAAAAATTAGGCATTTACCTGACACAAAAGAACTTGTGATTCTGTGGCTGGAGGTACATTAGGCTTTCACTGGATAAAATTTTTACTGTAGGCCACTGGAGTAGAGGCCCCAAAAATTAGGCATTCACCTGACACAAAAGAACTTGTGATCCTGTGGCTGATGGTACATTAGGCGGTCACTGGATACAAATAGAACTGTAGGCCACTGGAGTACAGGCCCCAAAAATTAGGCATTCATCTGACACAAAAGAACTTGTGATTCTGTGGCTGGAGGTACATTAGGCGATCACTGGATAAAATTTTTACTGTAGGCCACTGGAGTAGAGACTCCAAAAATTAGGCATTTACCTGACACAAAAGAACTTGTGATTCTGTGGCTGGAGGTACATTAGGCTTTCACTGGATACAATTTTTACTGTAGGCCACTGGAGTAGAGGCCCCAAAAATTAGGCATTCACCTGACATAAAAGAACTTGTGATCCTGTGGCTGGAGGTACATTAGGCGGTCACTGGATAATAATAGAACTGTAGGCCACTGGAGTACAGGCCCCAAAAATTTGGCATTCACCTGACACAAAAGAACTTGTTTCTAACTTGTGATTCTGTGGCTGGAGGTACATTAGGCGGTCACTGGATAAAAATTTTACTGTAGGCCACTGGAGTATAGGCCCCAAAAAATAGGCATTCACCTGACACAAAAGAACTTGTGATTCTTGGCTGGAGGCACATTAGGTGGTCACTGGATAAAATTTTTACTGTAGGCCACTGGAGTACTGGCCCAAAAAATTTGGCATTCCCCAGACAGAAAAGAACTTTGGCTAATGTGACGGGAGGTACATTAGGCATTCACTGGATAAAAATGTTACTGTAAGCCACTGGAGTACAGGCCCTAAAAATTCGGCATTCACTTGACACAAAAGAACTTGTGATCCTGTGGCTGGGGGTACATTAGGCGGTCACTGGATAAAAATAGAACTGTAGGCCACTGGAGTATAGGCCCCAAAAATTTGGCATTTACCTGAAACAAAATAACTTGTGATTCTGTGGCTGGACTGTTTTTTTTGACACCATGTCCCATTTGAAGCCCCCCTGATGCACCCCTAGAGTAGAAACTCCATAAAAGTGACCCCATCTAAGAAACTACACCCCTCAAGGTATTCAAAACTGATTTTACAAACTTTGTTAACCCTTTAGGTGTTGCACAAGATTTAATGGAAAATAGAGATACAATTTCAAAATTTCACTTTTTTGGCAGATTTTCCATTTTAATATTTTTTTTCCAATTACAAAGCAAGGGTTAACAGCCAAACAAAACTCATTATTTATGGCCCTGATTCTGTAGTTTACAGAAACACCCCATATGTGGTCGTAAACTGCTGTACGGGCACACGGCAGGGCGCAGAAGGAAAGGAATGCCATACGGTTTTTGGAAGGCAGATTTTGCTGGACTGTTTTTTTTGACACCATGTCCCATTTGAAGCCCCCCTGATGCACCCCTAGAGTAGAAACTCCAGAAAAGTGACCCCATTTTAGAAACTACGGGATAGGGTGGCAGTTTTGTTGGTACTAGTTTAGGGTACATATGATATTTGGTTGCTCTATATTACACTTTTTGTGAGGCAAGGTAAAAAAAATAGCTTTTTTGGCACTGTTTTTTTTTTTTTGTTATTTACAACATTCATCTGACAGGTTAGATCATGTGGTAATTTTATAGAGCAGGTTGTCACGGACGCAGCGATACCTAATATGTATGCTTTTTTTTTAATTTATGTAAGTTTTACACAATGATTTCATTTTGAAAGCAAAGAAAATGTTTTAGTGTCTCCATAGTCTAAGAGCCATAGTTTTTTCAGTTTTTGGGAGATTATCATAAGTAGGGTCTCTTTTTTTGCGGGATGAGATGACCGTTTGATTGGCACTATTTTGGGGTGCATATGACTTTTTGATCGCTTGCTATTACACTTTTTGTAACGTAAGATGACAAAAAATGGCTTTTTTTACACCGTTTTTATTTTTATTTTTTTACGGTGGTCATCTGAGGGGTTAGATCATGTGTTATTTTTATAGATCCAGTCGATACGGACGCGGCGATACCTAATATGTATACTTTTTTTAAATTTATGTAAGTTTTACACAATGATTTCATTTTTGAAACAAAAAAAATCATGTTTCAGTGTTTCCATAGTCTAAGAGCCATAGTTTTTTCAGTTTTGGGGCGATTATCTTGGGTAGGGTATGATTTTTGTGGGATGAGATGACGGTTTGATTGTTACAATTTTGGCGTACATGCGACTTTTTTGATCACTTTTATTACCTTTTTTTGGTAAGTAAGGTGGGCAAAATTTCTTTTTCATCATAGTTTTTTATTTTTTATTTTTATGGCGTTCACCGTTCGGGTAAAGTAACATGACCGTTTTATAGATCAGGTCGTTACGGACGCGGCGATACCAAACATGTGTAGGGAATTTTATTTTTTTCATTTTTAATCAGTGATAAATGTGTTTTTTGATTTTTACTTTTTTTTCACTTTTTTTCACTTTTTTTTTTACCCAGACCCACTTTGTTCTTGAAGATCCAGTGGGTCTGATGTCTGTATAATACAGTACAGTACAATATATATTGTACTGTACTGTATTTTACTTACACTTTGTCTGAACAGATCTCTGCCTTTAGCACAGATCTGTTCAGCACCATGGACAGCAGGATGCCTGAGACGGCGTCCTGTTGCCATGGGAACCTTCCCCGTCTGCTCAGTACTGGTCAGAACTGCGCAGACGGGGAAGGGTAAGGTCGGGGCTGTCGGGGGGCTGTCTGGGGGCTCTCTCCCTCTCCCATCGGGGGGCTGCAAAGGTACAGCAGCCCCCCGATCGGAGAGGGAGGGAGCTCCCTGAGCTGTTAACCTTTTTCATACAGCGGTCCGTACGGACCGCGGTATGGAAAGGGTTAAACGGCTGACATCGCAGCACAGATGTCAGCCGTTTATACCAGGGTGCCAGCAATGTGCTGGCACCCTGGTATACCCACTAGACGCCAACGATCATTCAAGGGGAGGCGGGCGGGGGATCGCGATCCCGCCTGCCGCACCGCCCGCAACCCTCCCCCTGCATCTCCCACCGGGGCTAAAATCACTCAGGGGTGCAGGGGGGGTATACAGATATATTTTGGGCATTATAAAGTTTATGATCCTCGCGGTCAGGGACCGCGGGGATCAGAAACTGCAAAAAGCGCATCAAACCGCAGGTCTGAATTGACCTGCGGTTTGTTGCGATCGCCGACATGGGGGGGACCCCCCCGCGCATTTAGCCTAGGTGCCTGCTCAATGATTTGAGCAGGCACCTTGTTCTGATCACTGCAGGCCGGGCGGCAGTGATCGGAACAACACATGACGTACCGGTACGTCATGTGTCCTTAAGTACCAGGACATCATGACGTACCAGTTTGCCCGATCCCCTGAAGACGCCATGGACATGGCGAAACATGTCGGGGGGCAGTAATTAGATTTTAGCCTTTAGGACTTCCAGAGACCAATGACCTAGAGTCAGACTAATACAGTGATAGCCTACAAAAGCACTCTGCTGGTACCAGCATTATCAGCTCACAAAGCAAGCCGCCAGCAGTGAGATAATAGACAGCACAGACAGAAGATAGGCTACCATAAATAGTCAGACATTAAAGAAGCTAGACTATAGCGATAGCACCAACAGTAGACAGCAGTGTAAATAGCAGCAGCATCATAGGAACAGCTATACAGCAATCAAAAGCAACAAAGTTGCAATAATTAAGCTACAGTAACCAGCTATGGACAAACAGTAGCAAGCTGGTCGGTTCCTATGTATCTAACTGTCTGAGTCAGTGTATACCAGCTACAACTGCCCATATCACAACAAATAAAAGTACAGATAGGTACCTGAATAGAAGGCAGCATATATCAAAAGGCTGACTATTAAACAGCAACGCTAACCCTTCACTACTGCTGGCAATACAGCAAAAAATAATATAATATAACAGGAAACATCATCTGGAGGTCCGGAGATAGTTTTAAATTAGTAGGTTAGATAAAAAATGGCTCAATATTTATTATTATTTTCAAACCAATAAAAGTTAAATTTTAAACCAATAAAAATTACAACACAAATGCACATGTCAAGAGTAGGCAATTAGTAGTCCATGACTAAATGTAAATACCCTGTAGTTATATTCCTGCGTTTACTGTTCTTAAAAATTATAATACCTTAGCCCCTCCACCATACAGTCCCATGTAAGTAACATTATTTCCCTTCTCCGCCATAGAGTGCCATGTAAATGCCATCACACCATCTCTCCAGCCCCCTCCAATATACAGTCCCATGTAAATAACATCCCTTTCTATATACAGCCCCCTCTAAAATACAGTTCCACGTAAATAACATCACACCATCTCTCCTGCCCCCCTCAATATACAGTCCCACGAAAAAAACATTACCCCCACCCCAGCTGCCTTCAACATACAGTCTCATGTAAAGAACATAACTCCCTCCCCAGCCGCCTTCAACATACAGTCCCATGTAAATAACATCACTTCCTCCCCCAGTCACTTTCAACATACAGTCCCATGTAAATAAAATCACCCCCTCCCCAGCCACCTCCAACATGCAGTCCCATGTAAATTACATTACCCCTCAACATTCAGTCCCATATAAATAATATTACTCCCTCCCACAGCCACCTTCAACATATAGTCCCATGTAAAAACCTGTCCCATGTAAATAACTTCCCTCCCTTCAGCCGTAACATACAGTCCCATTTAAATAACTACAACTACCAACATTTCTCTGCCTCTCACACTGAGTAATCTACCCCTTCACTTACCTCTCCTCATGTAGCAGACCTCACCGCAGCTTCTTCCCAGGACTTCTCTTTACTGCTGGGCCGTCCTCTCCTGCACATGACGGGGACATCACCGCAGGTCCTTTTCAGCTACTGCATTTAGCATAGATCACATGACCTGTGATGTCATCATAGGTCCTTCAGCTCTTGCAGGGCATTAGATTCAATTGTATTGCCATCCTGAGGATGGCAATACAGTTGTATCTAGTAGGCAGGCAGTACATTCGGGGCCTGGGACAAAACATCAGGGGCCCAGGCCCTGAATGCTTTAACCTGGCAATGCCTCTGCCAGGCAACCTGGTAAAATTATACAAACACATTTGCTGTTATTTTTCCCTTACATAGTTTGGATAAACCCTACTGACCAACATCTGTTTCCAAATCACATTTGAGTATACGAAAATACTATGGTCACTGTTTGGTACCACAGTCAGCAAACACAGAAACTGCTACCAGTCTTCCTAATTCACTCTGGTTGGTAGGAAGCCAAGGCAACCTTAGGTTCACCACCAGTGCCTGCCACAAGGTCGGATGGCCTTGCCTGCTTGGGGCCCAGATTACATCTGTGGTATTGGTTAGCAGAAAATTGGTGTGAGCTTGCTAGAAGCAGACCTACCAAAATGACCAGGGTGCAAAGAGTAGTAGACAGGCAGGGTAAGAACCAGGAGAGATAGACATAGCCCAAACAGCGGACAAGGGGTTAATTCAGAATCCAGCCACAGTCCGAATACCAAGGGAATCAGTAGAGGCCAATTCTGCAGAAATTTGCTGGGTAAATTCCTGACCATGGGCCTATCTTCAACGATCATCAACTACTTACAAACACAAATTGATGAATACACAATGCAGGGTAAGTAAAATCTTATAATTTATTTTTTGTTTTTACATTTTTTATTGCACATGGTATTTTATGTTTCCTGTCTCATCTTTATCTGATTTTATGTTCCTTGCTCTGACCCTGAGCTTGGCATTATTTATCACTTGTAAATCTATTTGAATGTCCGTGACCCAGATCTTCCATTACTGACCTTGGTCTGTATGTGAACATTATCTTATTAGTCAACCCTGGTGGCACCATGGATACATATATTTATATATTATTTATTCTGGACACATTATATCAGATCTGCCTGTTCAGCATGTTGCTGTTTGTCATACTTCCCATTAAGATAAAAAAAATGTTTACTAGTCACATAGCAGACAGTGAAGTGAGATAAGCACATTATGTTCATCTCGCTCATAAAATGAATTCTCTTCTCAGAACAACCCTATAAAACTCAAAGAGGAATGTTTGCAATCAAGACACATGTTTTACAGAAAAAGACATGCAAGATATCACAACCAAGTTATAGTAGTTTAGAAATAACAACATACTGTTAATTAGATTTTACACCTATTAGTGAATTATACTATTTGTGTGATCCACTCTACTGTCAGCTTCATATATATGCCATGTTATTCTGTTCCAACCTGGAAACATGAGATTGTCCTCATTTGTGAGCCATTCTCGTGGTTAAAATGGCTTTCCAATAAAAGGGTTAATAGGGGTTATTTTCAATATATCGTATAAGTGGCCATATAATGTAATAATATAAGGTTAAATAGCTCTTTTACTTACCTAATAGGCTACCTTTTACACTATAATCAGGGCTACACCGCTAATTAGACGAGGTGCGGTGATCGCCTCAGGCGGTGCGACCCTGAAGATAAGTGGGAGGTGGCGGAAGCAGGGCCAAGGGAATTGTGGAAGCGCTCATCTTTCTATATTTAACTGTATGGCCGTCCTCAGGACAGAGATACAGTTGGATGCTGCAGCAGGACACGGGAACGATGTCTCCCTTCCCCGTTCCATTGGATAGGCTTCAGGAGTGCCTGTAGCCTATCAAAGGCTGGCTCAGGTGGCGCAATGACGTCATCACCATCACACTGCGTGAGCTGGGCAGTGTGAGGCACAGGCCGGAAGAGGGCTGGACATGGAGGTGTTTATTTTTTTCATTTGGCACCATGGAGGCCATAGGAGCACTATGGGGGCATCTACTGGGGGCACCATATAGCTGTATTTTATACTGGCAGACATTATGGGGGCACTATGGTGGGGACATTGGCTCTACTAGGGGCACTAAGAGGAGGTATTTTTTTGTACTCGCACACAGTGGGGTCATTTTTTGTACAGGCACACATTATGGGGCATTCTTTGTACTGGCACACATTATAAGGGGGCATTTTTTTGAAATGGCACACATTAGGGGCCATTTTCTAGTGTCACACATTATAAGGAGAATTATTACTATGGGAAACATGATTACTATTATGGGCACTATGGGAGCATTATTACCTCTGGGGGACAGTGGGGAAATTAGAACTGTTGGAGGCACTGTAGGGGCACTATTACTACTAAGTGCACTCTGGCAGAGAATTATTACTATTGGTGAGACTTGTGGTAGCATTGTTACTGTGGGGGCACCCTGGCACAGTATCAGCTTATCACAATAATCTTTGGGGGTCATTATGGTTATACTATTAGAGTCAGGGGCACTATTTGTTTGGCACAGTTATTTTTTTATGGTGCTGTTTGGAAATAATTATTGAAGGGAGCATCTGTGTGGTACTAGTATTTTTGGGAGGACAGTTTCTGCAGTATAGTATTGGGGAGTATTGTCTCCTCTGCTGTCTATAATCAGAGGAGACATCCCTGGATGTAAGAGGTATGTGGCACTGTATTGTTTTGTAGGTGATGTCAGGGGGGAAGACTTTAGTTTGAGAATTTTCATGGGGATACGCAGCAGAAAGGCTAGTTGCACCCCTGACTATAAGGCTACTTTCACACTAGCGTTTTCAATTCTGCTATTGAGATCGGTCATAGGGTCTCAATAGCGGAAGAAAACGCTTCAATTTTGTCCCCATTAATTGTCAATGGGGACAAAACTGAACTGAACGAAACGGAATGCACCAAAATGCATTCCGTTCCATTTGGTTGCACTCCCATCGCGGACAGAATAACGCTGCAAGCAGCATTTTTCTGTTCGTGATGTGGTGCGGAGCAAAACGGATCCGTCCCGACACACAATGTAAGTCAATGGGGACTGATGCGTTTTCTCTGACACAATAGAAAACGGATCCGCGCCACCCATTGACTTTCAGTGGTGTTCATGACGGATGGCTATAGAAGACATAATACAACCGGATCCGTTCATGACGGATGTATGCGGTTGTATTATGGTAATGGAAGCGTTTTTTGCAGATCCATGACGAATCTGCAAAAAACACTAATGTGAAAGTAGCCTAATCTGCACTTTTCTATTAGCTCAACACTCAATCTCACCTCTATGTAAAAACATTGCATGCACAGATAGGGGCAGACTGCGAACTTAGTGGCCCTGGAAAAGACCTAAAAGGCCCCATGTTGTAGGCGAGTCCAAATTGACAGAAGGTGGGCACCACAAGGAGGCAGGTCCAACACATGCCACAAGTAATCAGAAACAACAGAAGTAGGCAGGGCCAATACATGCCACAAGAAGGTAAGGACAACAGAAGTAGGCAGGGCCAGCAATACCACAGAGCAGCACAAAATACTGCCCCAACAAAACTAAATACCACAGTGCAGCATACAATAAAGCCCTATCATTACACTGAAGATGGTGATACAGGTAAATCCAGGAAGGTACCTGGTTGCTGGCAAGATGCATAAGTACTTGATGCTCCAGTTCTAGCATTAATTAATGCTGAGGGCATCAGATTGGTTTCCTTCGAGAGCCAGTCTGCCACTGTTCACGGATTATATTCATTTGATATAATATATTCTCCTTGTGGTCTATTAATACCCGTAATTGTAACCCATCTTCAAATGTATTCACATATTTATTGTGGTAGTGTCTTCTGCTTAAAGGGGCTATCCCATGATTAATGTAAAAAAGCTAGATCCAGCCCTGTACCTCACATGGATCCAGAAATCTCCCCATTCATTGCTCTGCTAGATTTATATCAAGCTAAAAGCTGAAGGGGAGTGTCTTTTCTGCTGCATCTCAGGGGGCGTGTCCAGGCTCTCCCTATCACAGCTCAGGGGGCGTGTCCCAGCTCTCCCTATCACAGCTCAGGAGGCAGTTGAGGGATGAAACTGAGCATGTGTGGCCATCTCAGTGAGCCAAAGAAATAATTTAACAAATAGCAGGTGGCGCTATACAGATACAGTTGCAAGAAAAAGTATGTGAACCCTTTGGAATGATGGATTTCTGCACAAATTGGTCATAAAATGTGATCTGATCTTCATCTAAGTCACAACAATAGACAATCACAGTCTGCTTAAACTAATAACACACAAAGAAATAAATGTTACCATGTTTTTATTGAACACATCATGTAAACATTCACAGCGCAGGTGGAAAAAGTATGTGAATCCCTAGACTAACGACATCTCCAAGAGCTAATTGGAGTGAGGTGTCAGCCAACTGGAGTCCAATCAATGAGATGAGATTGGAGGTGTTGGTTACAGCTGCCCTGCACTATAAAAAACACACACCAGTTCTGGGTTTGCTTTTCACAAGAAGCATTGCCTGATGTGAATGATGCCTCACACAAAAGAGCTCTCAGAAGACCTACGATTAAGAATTGTTGACTTGCATAAAGCTGGAAAGGGTTATAAAAGTATCTCCAAAAGCCTTGCTGTTCATCATTCCACGGTAAGACAACTTATCTATAAATGGAGAAAGTTCAGCACTGCTGCTCTCCCTAGGAGTGGCCGTCCTGTAAAGATGACTGCAAGAGCACAGCGCAGACTGATCAATGAGGTGAAGAAGAATCCTAGAGTGTCAGCTAAAGACTTATACAAGTCTCTGGCATATGCTAACATCCCTGTTAGCGAATCTACGATACGTAAAACACTAAACAAGAATGGATTTCATGGGAGGATACCACAGAGGAAGTCACTGCTGTCCAAAAAAACATTGCTGCACGTTTACAGTTTGCACAAGAGCACCTGGATGTTCCACAGCAGTACTGGCAAAATATTCAGTGGACAGATTAAACCAAAGTGGAGTTGTTTGGAAGAAACACACAACACTATGTGTGGAGAAAGAGGCACAGCACACCAACATCAAAACCAGATCCCAACTGTGAAGTATGTTGGTTGGGGCATCATGGTTTGGGGCTGCTTTGCTGCGTCAGGGCCTGGACGGATTGCTATCATCAAAGGAAAAATTAATTCCCAAGTTTATCAAGATATTTTGCAGGAGAACGTAAGGCCATCTGTCCACCAGCTGAAGCTCAACAGAAGATGGGTGTTGCAACAGGACATCGACCCAAAGCATAGAAGTAAATCAACAACAGAATGGCTTAAACAAAAGAAAATACGCCTTCTGGAGTGGCCCAGTCAGAGTCCTGACCTCAACCCGATTGAGATGCTGTGGCATGACTTTAAGAAAGCAATTCACACCAGACATCCCAAGAATATTGCTGAACTGAAACAGTTCTGTAAAGAGGAATGGTCAAGAATTACTCCTGACTGTTGTGCACGTCTGATCTGCAACTACAGGAAACGTTTGGTTGAAGTTATTGCTGCCAAAGGAGGTTCAACCAGTTATTAAATCCAAGGGTTCACATACTTTGTCCACCTGCACTGGTGGTGTGTTCAATAAAAACATGGTAACATTTAATTCTTTGTGTGTTATTAGTTTAATCAGACTGTGATTGTCTATTGTTGTGACTTAGATGAAGATCAGATCACATTTTATGACCAATTTGTGCAGAAATCCATATCATTCCAAAGGGTTCACATACTTTTTCTTGCAACTGTACATTTTATTGAATAACTTATTGGCTATTTAATACCCCAGAGTGGTATTACCATTCCTACACCCTGCTACTGTCTCTAATGGGCTAACCATAATGTCATCTGTGTATTTATTCCAGGTCCTCTTACACTGTGCATATATTGTTCTGCTATGTAACTGTTATTTGTTGTATTACATGTTATATACCTGGTTCACCAGCAAGTGGCAGCAGATATGGCAGAGAGATCTTTAGCTAGAATGGAACTTACCATTCCTTTCTCCCCTTTTTGGGCAGAAGTGGGCCAGTCCTGTTTCCTACCAAGGGATGGGCTGCAGGAAGATTTCAGTGAGTCTGAGTGCAGTCTAGTCTAGAGTTGGAGGGAAAAGAGAATTACCCTGACTCCTTAGGGTGGGTTTACATCACGTTTTTCCCATCCATTTAACGTATACAAAAAACGTATACGTTAAACAGATGCCTCAGACTGATGCCATACAGTGGCATCCGTTCACCATAGCGTTCCATTGCAAAAAAAAAACATATATGTTTACTAGTGATGAGCGGCATAGGCAATATTCGTTTTCGCCATATTTTGCGAATTTATGGCTTAATATTTACCGCAAATTTGAGAATTCACGATTTTTCTTGATTGCAAAAATCGGCAATGTAGTTTGCGCTTATTGCGCGCGCAATACAGGTGTGTCTCACTTTTGCTACATTTGTCAAGCTACAAGAAGTTACCTGAGACTGGAGAAAATGGTTGGCAGCAACATTCGTGACTGTGAGGAAGAACTCCTGATAGAGTGCTCCAATATATTTGTGATTGCGCAAATCGGCACTATTGATGCGCATATTTTTGGCGCAATACATGTAACTTCACATTTTATCAGGTCTGAGTAGATATTACTGATTGGTGTATTGTTGTGTATTGTTGTGACATCCCAGCACTATGTCTGTAGCATGTATGTATGGACAGCAGAGAAACAGTAATTCCTATCACACTACCTAACACCCTGCACTGGATCAGCTACACTATATCACTATCCAACCTACACTGACTATCTCCCACTGACTATCTGTATTATATATATATATGAGCTACTAACTATCTAATGTAAATGGATATGGAATAGGATCCAGATGAAAGCAAAGAGCACAGCAATGACACTGCTCTCTCTGTCAGAACTGCAAAAAATCTGCAGAACATGGCTGCTGGGGAGTTTCTTATATAGTAAGGGGTAGGCAACTTTCCTATTGGTTGCTAGGGATGTTGCTAAGCTCTGACAAAGATATTGCAGCCTTCTCATTGGCCCACAAGCAAGAAGGAAGGTTACTGATGAAAGAAAATCTAGAATAGTCGCAATTACAAATATATAGCACTATATTCTAGATTTTCGCGAATTCTTGAAGTGCCGATATTAACTATATAAAAATTTGCGATTAGAATATTCACGCTCAAGACTAATGTTTACCAGGACTGTTAATGATACAAGAACGTGGTGTGCAGCATTTTTGTATCCTTTTTTTTTGTAACGTATACGTCAAATGGAGGCATAAAACGTGATGTGAACCCACCCTTACAGATTTACAGACAGAGTGTTGCGAGGGGGGTCAACAGCCGAAGGCACCCCACTCTAAGGTCCCTTTCACACGGGCGAGAATTCCGCGCGGGTGCAATGCGTGAGATGAACGCATTGCGCCCGCACTGAATCCGGACCTATTCACTTCAATGGGGCTGTGTACATGAGCGATGATTTTCATCACTTGTGCGTGGCGTGAAAATCGCAGCATGCTCTATTTTGTGCGTTTTTCACGCAACACAGGGCCCATAAAAGTGAATGGGGCTGCGTGAAAATCGTAAGCAAGTGCGGATGCGGTGCGATTTTTACGCATGGTTGCTAGGAGACGATCGGGATGGGGACCCTATATTTATTATTTTCCCTTATAACATGGTTATAAGGGAAAATAATAGCATTCTTAATACAGAAAGCTTAGTAAAATGTCCATTGAGGGTTTAAAAATAATAAAATTAACTCACCACATCCACTTGATTGCCTGGCGGATCTCCTCTTCTTTCTACTTTCTTCAGGACCTGGCTAAAGGACCTTTGGTGACATCACAGCGCTCATCACATGGTTCATCACCATGGTGATGGACCATGTGATGGACCATGTGATGAGCGCAGTGATGTCATCAAAGGTTCTTTAGCCAGGTCCTGAAGAAAGTAGAAAGAAGAGAAGATCAGCTATGCGATTAAGTGGATGGGTTAAGTTAAATTTTTTATTATTTTAACCCCTCAATGGACATTTTACTAAACATTCTGTATTAAGAATGCTATTATTTTCCCCTATAACCATGTTATAAGGGAAAATAATAAAATTTAGACAAAACCGATCCCAAACTCGAACTTCTGTGAAGAAGTCAGGGTTCGGGTCTGGGTACCAAACATGCTGATTTTTCTCACGTGCGTGCAAAACACATTAAAACACTTTGCACTCGCGCGGAAAAATCGTCCATTTTCCCGCAACACACCCGCATCTTGTCCGGCCCTCACACGCGCCACCCGTGTAAAAGAGGTCTAAAGGTACTAGAACAGTCCTAAAGTCCAGCTACCAGACTAAGGCCTCATGCACACGACCGTATGTATTTTGCGTCCGACGTTCGTGTGCATTCCGTATTTTGCGGAACAGAACAGCTGGTCCCTAATAGAACAGTACTATCCTTGTCCGTAATGCGGACAATAATAGGACATGTTCTATTTTTTTGCAGAACGGAAATACGGAAACGGAATGCACACAGAGTATGTAAAGAAGCAGTTCTTCATAAGATTCCTCCCTGATCTCTCCCTCACAGCAGCTGCAGCCTATCCCTACACTAATCCGAGCGGACCCATGGAAATTAATGGTTCAGTATACGGTCCGCAAAAAAAACGGAATGGAAAAAATACGTTTGTGTGCATGAGGCTTAAAGCTGAATTTAGCACAGCAGAGAGATAAAGCTGAATATTTAAGTTTGCCTGCCAGTTTATGCCAAAACCAGCTGGAACCAAGAGAAACACAACTTCTTGTACGGATGCAAGTTGATTCAAGTAAAGCTGTTGAACTTTATAAAACCCTGGACCAGACTATTTCTCCACCTCCACCCTTACTCTCCCCTTAATTGCTTTAAGGCTGGGTTCACACTTGAGCGTTTTACAGCGCGTTCAAACGCGCTGTAAAACGCTCAACACATGAAAACCAATGCTTCCCTATGGCCCTGGTTCTCACTTGAGCGTTTTACAGCGCGTTTGAACGCGCTGAAAAACACCCTACGCTCAAACAAGTTCTTGAGCTTCTTTGGGGCGTTTTGACGCGCGTTTGTGGCCATAGGACACTGCAGTCAATCACACAAACGCGCGTCAAACGCGCGTTTACTATTGCAAAAAACGCGCATAAAAACGCGCGACAAAAACGCGCGTTAAACGCGCATATAAAATGCGCTCAAGTGTGAACCCAGCCTAAAGCGAAACCCTGGGAATCAACAGTATCCAGGTAGGAGCTCGGTGACACACACAGAGACTATTAAAGCCTCACCACACCACGTGGTATTCCGATAAACCTGGGACACGATCAGCCCTGGGGGGGCGGCACGTTGCATCTATAGAACATTTTTTATTACATGTAGTTAGCAAAGTATTCAGATCTAGCTGCTGGTTTGAAAACTGAAGAATATTTTTTGTGGGACAATCCCTTTAATATTGCTGAATCTAGCCTAGCAGAGGCCAATTACTACAATGGACTTTTTAAAGGTGGTATATATGTGGAGTTTACTGGTATTTAATGAATAATAACTAGAGATGAGTGAATCGAAGTTGATGAAGTTGAATTTGATCAGAATGTATTTGTACCAAAGTCGAATTTCCTCGCGCTTCGTGGTAACTAAACATATTTTTCCTAAAATGGTTGCTGCACGTATTAGGACATGGAGCAAAGACCTCTGGGAAGGCGGGATCACCCACAATGCCATGCATGCAGCCAATCAGCAGCCAGCCAGCCCTATGATGTCACAGCCCTATAAATAGCCTCAGCCATCTTGGTCTCTGCCATTTTCCAGTGAACTTAGTGCTGGAGAGACGTCAGCAGGCGCTAGGGATTGGCTGTGATTGGCCAACTGCAGAATGTGACCCAGCCTCTATTTAAGCTGGAGTTACGTAGCGCCGCCCGTCACTCTGCTCGGATTAGTGTAGGGATAGGCTGCAGCTGCTGTGAGGGAGAGATCAGGGAGGAATCTTATGAAGAACTGCTTCTTTACTCAGCGATCTACAGCAAATGTGTTTTGTGGGTGCAGTGCACAATTGTTTTAGGCCTGCCCTGAGCCAACTACTATCGGCAGCCATTTTATGCAACGATCACAGGATATCTGCATGTCTGCAAGTCCAGAAATACTGCTTTGAGACACTGGGGTTAAAAAAAAACCTCTGTTTCATATCGTGCACATCTGTGATTATAGGTGCATAAGTGACTGCTCAATTTAGGGCTCTTTCACACTTGCGTTGTTGGGATCCGGCGTGCACTTCCGTTGCCGGAGGTGCCCGCCGGATCCGTAACACCGCAAGTGAACTGAAAGCATTTGAAGACTGATCAGTCTTCAAAATGCGTTCAGTGTTACTATGGCAGCCAGGACGCTATTAAAGTCCTGGTTGCCATGGTAGTTGTGGGGAGCGGGGGAGCAGTGTGCTTGCCGCCCGTGCGGCTCCCGGGGCGCTCCGGGGTGGCGTCGGGGCGCCCCATGCGCATGGATCGCGTGATCCATGCGATCGCGTGGTCCATGCGCGTGGGGCGCCCTGGCGCCGCTCTGGGGTGCCCCGGGGGCCGCGCGGACGGTGGGTGTGCTGCTCCCCACTACACTTTACCATGGCAGACAGAACTTTAGCGTCCTGGCAGCCATGGTAACATTCAGAAAAAGCTGAACATCGGATCCGATAATGCGCCGAAACGACGTTTAGCTTAAGGCCGGATCCGGATTAATGCCTTTCAATGGGCATTAATTCTGGATCCGGCCTTGCGGCAAGTGTTCAGGATTTTTGGCCGGAGCAAAAAGCGCAGCATGCTGCGGTATTTTCTCCGGCCAAAAAACTTTCCGGTCCTGAACTGAAGACATCCTGATGCATCCTGAACGGATTTCTCTCCATTCAGAATGCATGGGGATAATCCTGATCAGGATTTTTGGCCGGAGCAAAAAGCGCAGCATGCTGCGGTATTTTCTCCGGCCAAAAAATGTTCCGGTCCGGAACTGAAGACATCCTGATGCATCCTGAACGGATTTCTCTCCATTCAGAATGCATTGGGATAATCCTGATCAGGATTTTTCCGGCATAGAGCCCCGACGACGGAACTCTATGCCGGAAAAGAACAACGCAAGTGTGAAAGAGCCCTTAGGCCAGAAATACGGCTTTGGCATACTGGGGCATACTAGGTGAAAAAAAAAACTCAGTTTCATATAGTGCACATCTAGGATTATAGGTGCATAAGTGACTCTTCAATTCAGGCCAGAAATACGTCTTTCTCATACTGGGGAATACTGGGGTGAAAAAAAAAACTCTGTTTCATATAGTGCACATCTGTGATTATAGGTACATAAGTGAGTTTCACATTTAGGCCAGAAATACGGCTTTGGCATACTGGGTGAAAAAAATACCTCTGTTTCATATAGTGCACATCTAGGATTATAGGTGCATAAGTGACTGTTCATTTTAGGCCAGAAATACGGCTTTCGCATACCGGGGTGGAAAAAACACTGTGTTTTATAAACTGCACATCTGCGATTATAGGTGCATAAATTACTGTGAAATTTAGGCCACAAATACGGCTTTTGCTTACTGGGGTTAAAAAAAACCTCTGATATACTGCACATCTGGGATTAGTGGTGCATAAGTTACTGTGAAATTTAGGCCACAAATACCGATGTCATATAGAGTTTTAAAAAAAATATTTAGTGCAATACCCCACATCAGGGTTTTTATTGGCGGATAATTATTTTTAACAGACTCAACCACTTTTTACTTTGCTTGGTGAACGCTAACTATGATGGAAACATCTAATAAGGGACGCGGTCATGGTCGTGGTGGTGGTGTTGGTGGAGCCTCTGGTGCAGGGAGAGGAAGTGGCTGTTCTGCCACAGCTACACATCCTACTACCTCAGGTCCCAGTAGCCACCAGAATCTACAGCGATATTTGGTCAGGCCTAATGCCGTTCTAAGGATAAGGTAAGGCCTGAGCAAGTACAGGCGCTAGTCAATTGGGTGGCCAACAGTGGATCCAGCACGTTCACATTATCTCCCACCCAGTCTTCTCCAGAAAGCGCACAGGTGGCACCTGAAACCCATGCCCATCAGTCTGTCACATCACCCCCGTGCATATCAGGGAACCTGTCTGAGCCTCAAGTCATGCAGCAGTCTCTTATGCTGTTTGAAGACTCTGCTGGCAGGGTTTCCCAAGGGCATCCACCTAACCCTTCCCCAGGGTTGGAAGACATAGAATGTACTGAAGCACAACCACTTATGTTTCCTGATGAGGACATGGGAATACCAGCTCAGCACGTCTCTGATGATGACGAAACACAGGTGCCAACTGCTGCGTCTTTCTGCAGTGTGCAGACCGAAAAGGAGGTCAGGGAGGAAGACTGGGTGGAAGACGATGCAGGGGACGATGAGGTCCTAGACCCCACATGGAATGAAGGTCGTGCCACTGACTTTCAAAGTTCGGAGGAAGAGGCAGTGGTGAGACCGAGCCAACAGCGTAGCAAAAGCGGGAGCAGGGTGCAAAAGCAGAGCAGCCGTCGCCAAAACAGTTCGCCTGCTACTGGCCACTGTCACCAGGGACCGAGCACACCAAAGGCAGCTTCAGGGAGTTGCATGGCATGGCAGTTCTTCACACAATGTGCTGACGACAAGACCCGAGTGGTTTACACGCTGTGCCATCAGAGCCTGAAGCGAGGCATTAACGTTCTGAACCTTAGCACAACCTGCATAACCAGGCATCTACATGCGAGACACGGGCTGCAGTGGAGTAAGCACCTTCAAAACGAAGAAAGGGCTCCTCCTGCTCCCTCTTCTGCTTCTGCCTCGGCCTCTTCCTCCGCCTCTGGAGGAACGTTGGCACCTGCCGCCCAGCAAACAGAGGATGTGCCACCAACAACACCACCTCCGTCACCAAGCATCTCCACCATGTCACACGGAAGCGTTCAGCTCTCCATCTGACAAACCTTGGAGAGAAAGCGTAAATTCCCACCTAGCCACCCTTGATCCCTGGCCCTGAATGCCAGCATTTCTAAACTACTGGCCTTTGAAATGCTGTCATTCAGGCTGGTGGAGACAGACAGCTTCAAACAGCTCATGTCGCTTGCTGTCCCACAGTACGTCGTTCCCAGCCGCCACTACTTCTCCAGGAGTGCCGTGCCCTCCCTGCACAACCAAGTATTGGATAAAAACAAGTGTGCACTGCACAACGCCATCTGTGGCAAGGTCCACCTAACCACAGATACGTGGACCAGTAAGCACGGCCAGGGACGCTATATCTCCCTAACTGCACACTGGGTAAATGTAGTGGCGTTTGGGCCCCAGGCGACGAGCTGTTTGGCACACGTCCTTCCGCTGCCAAGGATCGCAGGGCATCATTCTTTGCCTCCTGTTGCCTCCTCTTCCTACTCGGCTTCCTCCTCCTCTTCTACCACCTCCTCAAACGGTCAGCGACAGACCTTCACCACCAACTTCAGCACAGCCAGGGGTAAATGTCAGCAGGCCGTTCTGAAACTGATGTGTTTGGGTGACAGGCCCCACAGCGCGCAGGAGTTGTGGCGAGGTATAGAACAACAGACCGACGAGTGGTTGCTGCCAGTGAGCCTCAAGCCCGGCCTGGTGGTGTGCGATAATGGGCAAAATCTCGATGCAGCTCTGGGACTAGCTGGTTTGACGCACATCCCTTGCCTGGCGCATGTGCTGAATTTGGTGGTGCAGAAATTCATTCACAACTACCCCGACATATCAGAGCTGCTGCATAAAATGCGGGCCGTCTGTGCACGCTTCCGGCGTTCTCATCCTGCCGCCGCTCGGCTGACTGCTCTACAGCGTAACTTCGGCCTTCCCGCTCACCGCCTCATATGCGACGTGCCCACCAGGTGGAACTCCACCTTGCACATGCTGGAGAGACTGTGCGAGCAGCAGCAGGCCATAGTGGAGTTTCAGCTGCAGCACGCACGGGTCAGTCGCACTGCGGAACAGCACCACTTCACCACCAATGACTGGGCCTCCATGCGAGACCTGTGCGCCCTGTTGCGCTGTTTCGAGTACTCCACCAACATGGCCAGTGGCGATGACGCCGTTATCAGCGTTACAATACCACTTTTCTCCTTGAGAAAACACTTAGGGCGATGATGGAAGAGGATGTGGCCCAGGATGGGGGATGTGGCCAGTGGCTGGGGGGATATGGAGGACGCAGACGATACGCCTCCCACAGAGGACAGCTTGTCCTTACCTCTGGGCAGCCTGGCACGCATGAGCGACTACATGCTGCAGTGCCTGCGCAACGACTGCAGAGTTGCCCACATTTTAACGTGTGCTGACTACTGGGTGGCCACCCTGCTGGATCCCCGTTACAAAGACAATGTGCCGTCCTTAAGTCCCTCACTGGAGCGTGATCGGAAGATGCGCGACTACAGGAGCACGCTGGTAGACGCGCTCATGAGAGCATTCCCGACTGACGCCGGGGGACAAGTGGAAGCACAAGGCGAAGGCAGGGGAGGAGGAAGAGGTCGCCAATGCAGCTGTGTCAGCGCCAGCACCTCAGAAGGCAGGGTTGGCATGACCGACATGTGGAAAAGCTTTGTCACCTCGCCGCAACAACCGGCCCCAACTGCTGATATGGAGCGTGTTAGCAGGAGGCAGCATTTGAACAACATGGTGGAACAGTACCTGTGCACACGCCTACACGTACTGACTGATGGTTATGCCCCATTCAACTTCTGGGTCTCCAAATTGTCCACATGGCCAGAGCTTGCCTTGTATGCCTTGGAGGTGCTGGCCTGCCCTGCAGCCAGTGTACTCTCTGAACGTGTATTTAGCACGGCAGGAGGCGTCATTACAGACAGACGCAGCCGCCTGTCCACAGCCAACGTGGGCAAGCTCATGTTCATTAAAATGAACCAGGCCTGGATCCCACAAGACTTGACAAGACTACCTTGTGCAGAATAGACAGTTCTAACAGCCTCAACCATCCATCCTTGTACTCAAGTGCACTTATTCCTTTTTTTTATATATATATGTCCCAATATTTTGGGGGATACCCCTATGTAAAAATGCAAAATTACACACATCTGTCTTGGCTACCTATTCCTCCTTCACCGCCGCTTCCACCTAGACCGCCACGTGAGCCTACACCGCCACATCCACCCATTCACCGCCTCCTCAACCTCTTCCTCCTACATCATTCCTATTTTTTAAGGTCTTTTATGTTTTTTTAATTCATTTCCCTATCCACATTTGTTTGCAGAGCATTTGCCATGCTCCTAAGCACATTTGGCTGCCTTTTGCAGCCCTCTAGCTTTTTCCAGGGCTATTTTAGAGCCATTTTAGTCGCCAAAAGTTTGGGTCCCCATTTTTTCAAGTTTGGCCGAACCTGCCGGACCCAAACATCCAGGTGTCCGCTCAACTCTAAAGATCATTCATAGTGTAGGGAAAGGATAGAGAACGATTATCCACACTGTACAGAGAGAGCAGGGACCTATAGAAGAGTGTACAGCCTGGGTAATAGGAACAATTATATCACACCTATCTGCACTAATTGGAGATCCAAATTCCTCTAATACTACTGATTTTAGGTTTTAGTTTGCACTATATAATACATCAGTAATTCTAGTAATCCTTTCTTTTTATTGGGGTGAAAGTACTGTCTGATACAATGAGTTTTGGGGTGTATTTAGGTGAAAAATAACTATTTCCATTCACGTTGCTTCTGTACGGAAAGTGCAGTTTGATACAGCCAGTTTTGGGGCATCTTAATTGCAAATATAAGTATGTCCATTCACCCTTCTGTGGTGAAATTACATTGTGATACTGTCTAACTATCTATCAATATGAATAGACCTTGAAGGTAGGAATATTCATATGCTGGATACCTAGGCCCTTATATCTCTATAAGGCCCTGGAATGAGGTTAGGACCAGAGACAACTCATTCCTCCCCAGATGGACGGATGAAAGTCTCTGTCTCAGGCCCAGATTCAAACCACAGGGAATATAACAAACACAACCAAATGCAACACCTAACTTCTGCAGAGACGCACGAGCAGGAACACCAGAGATAAACCCAAATGAAGCTATCTACCGCATAGTCAGAAGTGAGGGGTCAGACTATAAAGGGTAGAAGTCATGACCACTGAGCAACAGCTGAGAAAAGGGAAGTGGTCATTAACCCTATCAACACTGAATCAAGAGAAATCAAGGAGGCTGTTAGATTCCTCCACGCTCAGCCAATCTCCTTGATTTGTCATCACATGACCTACATTAACCAATAGAAACCTGCAGGTCTTTCTCCTCATATCTCAATAGAAGCTTGCAGGCCCTTAGTCTCCACATACACACAGTTTTACACCAGGTTTTCATAACAACTTAGCCATTTTTCTTCATTGCTGTAGGTCAGCTTTAAAGGGGCAGGGCGCTGTGGGTGACACTGTTAAGAGAGTGGAGAGGTCACAGTTAAGGGGGCAGGTAGGATGGCCATTCATGCCACCCTCAAAATACGGACTTAAAAACCACGCCCCCAGGTCCCACTAAATCACGCCCCGCACCTGGTTAGGCCACGCCCCCTCCCACTCAGCAGCTGACGGGGATTGAAAAAATGAAGGTAAAAATCTACTTTTGTCAGCTGCACGCTTAATTAGCACAGTGATGCTGTCTGAGAGTAGAGATGGCCCGAACTATCCGACGGCGAACAGTTCCCGGCGAACATAGCTTGTTCGCGTTCGCCTCTGCCGGGCGAACACATGCGATGTTCGGTCCGCCCCCTATACATCATCATTGAGCAAACTTTGACCCTGTACCTCACAGTCAGCAGACACATTCCAGCCAATCAGCAGCATACCCTCCCTCCCAGACCCTCCCACCTCCTGCACAGCATCCATTTTAGATTCATTCTGAAGCTGCAGTCTTAGTGAGAGGAGGGAGACTGTAACTGCTGCTGATTTAATTGGGAAATCGATAGCTAGGCTAGTGAATTCAGTGTCCACTCCAGTCCTGAAAGACTCATCTGATCTCTGCTGTAAGGACAGCGTCCTGACAGCACCCCAAAAAGCCCTTTTTAGGGCTGCAACATTAGTCTGCTTTTTTTTTTTCCCTTTATATACATATTGCAGTTGCCTGGCCTGCCTGTGTGTGAGGAGCTGCAGGCCCACAGACTGTAGTGTGCCCACTGCCAGTGCTCACCCCTGTCATTCCGTGTGGCACAGGACTTTGCTTAAAAAAAGGCACTTAATTTTTACACTTTAATCTAAGGTTAGTTGCCTGCCAGTGTGTGTCAGGCTGACTTCCACTGACTGTAGTGTGCCCACTGCCAGTGCCCACCACTCATACCGGCTGGCACAGGACTTTGCATAAAAAAGGCATTTAATTTTTACACTTTAGTGTAATTTCAGCTGCTTGCCTGCTGCTAGTGTGTGTCAGGCCGACTTCAACTGACTGTAGTGTGCCCACTGCCAGTGCCCACCCCTGTCATACCGAGTGGCACAGGACTTTGCTTAAAAAATAGGCACTTAATTTTTACACTTTAATCTAAGGTTAGTTGCCTGCCAGTGTGTGTCAGGCTGACTTCCACTGACTGTAGTGTGCCCACTGCCAGTGCCCACCACTCATACCGGCTGGCACAGGACTTTGCTTAAAAAAGGCATTTAATTTTTACACTTTAATGTAATTTCAGCTGCTTGCCTGCTGCTAGTGTGTGTCAGGCCGACTTCAACTGACTGTAGTGTGCCCACTGCCAGTGCCCACCCCTGTCATACCGAGTGGCACAGGACTTTGCTTAAAAAATAGGCACTTAATTTTTACACTTTAATCTAAGGTTAGTTGCCTGCCAGTGTGTGTCAGGCTGACTTCCACTGACTGTAGTGTGCCCACTGCCAGTGCCCACCACTCATACCGGCTGGCACAGGACTTTGCATAAAAAAGGCATTTAATTTTTACACTTTAGTGTAATTTCAGCTGCTTGCCTGCTGCTAGTGTGTGTCAGGCCGACTTCAACTGACTGTAGTGTGCCCACTGCCAGTGCCCACCCCTGTCATACCGAGTGGCACAGGACTTTGCTTAAAAAATAGGCACTTAATTTTTACACTTTAATCTAAGGTTAGTTGCCTGCCAGTGTGTGTCAGGCTGACTTCCACTGACTGTAGTGTGCCCACTGCCAGTGCCCACCACTCATACCGGCTGGCACAGGACTTTGCATAAAAAAGGCATTTAATTTTTACACTTTAGTGTAATTTCAGCTGCTTGCCTGCTGCTAGTGTGTGTCAGGCCGACTTCAACTGACTGTAGTGTGCCCACTGCCAGTGCCAACCACTGATACCGGGTGGCACAGTAGCTTGCCGATAAATAAGGCATTTAATTTTTAGACAGTAGTCTAAATTCAGTTGCTTGCCTGCTGCCAGTGTGTGTCAGGCCCGCTTCCACTGACTGTAGTGTGCCCACTGCCAGTGCCAACCACTGATACCGGGTGGCACAGTAGCTTGCCGATAAATAAGGCATTTAATTTTTAGACAGTAGTCTAAATTCAGTTGCTTGCCTGCTGCCAGTCAGTGTGTCAGGCCCTCTTCCACTGACTGTAGTGTGCCCACTGCCAGTGCCAACCACTCATACCGGGTGGCACAGTAGCTTGCCGATAAATAAGGCATTTAATTTTTACACTTTAGTGTAATTTCAGTTGCTTGCCTGCTGCCAGTGTGTGTCAGGCCCGCTTCTACTGACTGTAGTGTGCCCACTGCCAGTGCCAACCACTGATACCGGGTGGCACAGTAGCTTGCCGATAAATAAGGCATTTAATTTTTAGACAGTAGTCTAAATTCAGTTGCTTGCCTGCTGCCAGTGTGTGTCAGGCCCGCTTCCACTGACTGTAGTGTGCCCACTGCCAGTGCCAACCACTGATACCGGGTGGCACAGTAGCTTGTCGATAAATAAGGCATTTAATTTTTACACTTTAGTGTAATTTCAGTTGCTTGCCTGCTGCCAGTGTGTGTCAGGCCCGCTTCCACTGACTGTAGTGTGCCCACTGCCAGTGCCAACCACTGATACCGGGTGGCACAGTAGCTTGCCGATAAATAAGGCATTTAATTTTTAGACAGTAGTCTAAATTCAGTTGCTTGCCTGCTGCCAGTCAGTGTGTCAGGCCCTCTTCCACTGACTGTAGTGTGCCCACTGCCAGTGCCAACATCATACCTGATCGTATACACACACTGGATGTTTTAAAGCACGTTATTCCAAACAATTTAGGAATGTTAGTTGATTTATGCCCTTTATGGATTAAAACCCGACTCTGCGTCCACTACGTAATTTTCCATGGGAGTTTTGCCATAGATCCCCCTCCGGCATGCCACAGTCCAGGTGTTAGACCCCTTGAAACAACTTTCTCATCACTATTGTGGCCAGAAAGAGTCCCTGTGGGTTTTAAAATTCGCCTGTCTATTGAAGTCTATGGCGGTTCGCCCGGTTCGCCAGTTCGCGAACATTTGCGGAAGTTCGCGTTCGCTGTTCGCGAACTGAAAATTTTATGTTCGCGACATCACTATCTGAGAGTGAGCTGTTCAAAAGGACATCCCTGTGTCCGTCCAGGCCCTGCACCTGTGTCACGGCTGAGGATGGGGGAAATCCTCAGCTGTGCGCTACCATGTGCTGTAGGCCTACTCGGCCAGGAGAACAGGATAGGGAGCAGGTCACCTCCTACAGCGTCCCTACCCTGACCCTAACTCCTAACTGCATGGGCCGACCTTAAAGGTAAGAGGACCCATGCGCAGGAACCTCGGATCCCTAACTCACCCTCCGTCCGGTCCCTGCGCTAGGAGTCAGGGTAAGACGACCTACTCCTCCTAGGCACGGAGGAGCAGGAGTCTCACTGGCCAAGCTGTTGGGAAAAGGGAACTCATACAGCCTTACGGGAATGACAGGCGAACTATTAGTTCCAACAACCTGTCACAGCCTAGCTGACTGGATCCCTGCGCAAACAGTAATCCAGAACCGTAAGCTGCACCAAACACATAGAAAGGTCCCAACAGAACATAACATACAACATCAACACACAGCAGACATAAACATAAGGACAATATCTTTATGACCACAGGGGTGTCTCTCACTGGCAGATAGTAACACAGGAGGCTGCTCCAGCTAAGCATGGCTGAAACAACCCCCAGAGCCATGCTAACAGTGAGGCTATATAGGCCAGGAAGCCACACCCCACAGTCGAACACACCCAGTGACACACACACACACACACACACTGGGAAGAAAGTTAACCCTTCCAACACCCGGGAAGGGAAAACACAACATTAAAGGGAAAGTGTCCAACAGTAGCAAGCCACTGTGGTTGTTGCCGCTGGCCACGACATGGGTGGCAACCGTGTCCTGGGGAATAGCCCGGAGGTCGGGACACTGCCACCACATGTACAGACAGCCAAACGTTGCCACGGGCAACCACAGTGGAGGAAAAGTGTCAGTGCACACAACACACTACACAGAGTGCACACAGACAAACAACACAGTGAACACAAAACACACACACCTAACATAGGGGTTGCTAGGTGCAACCGCATGCACAGCAAGAAAGCTGCCACAAACAAGCGTTGTCAGCGGCAACCACAGGTGAGGCAATTACCACTGCCCTCACCTGTGATTGACAACAAAACAAAACCGCTGACAATCGCATGCGGTTGAAGAGTCACGGTCATAGCCATGGCCGTGACAACCGGACGGAGGACAGGGAATCTGAAAGCCGGACTGTGCGGCCTAAAACCGAACCTCTGGTCACCCTAGAAGCAGGTCGCTGTGGAGGTCACTTTTAAGGAGGCGGGATGCTGAGAAGGTCACTGTTAAAGGGGCAGGCATTGTGGAGGTCTCTGTTAAGGGGGCAGAGAATGGTGGAGGTCACAGTTAAGGGGACAATCCGCTATGGAGGTCAGTGTTAAGGGGCGGGGTGCTTTAGAGGTCATTGTTAAGGGGGCGGATTATTGTGGAAATCACTGTTAACGAGACGGGGTACTGTGGAGGTAACTAATAAAGGGTCGACCGCTGTGGAGGTCACTGTTAAGGGGGCAGGCCACTGTGGAGGTCACTGTTAAAGGGGCGGGCACTGTGGAGGTCCCTGTTAAGGGAGTAGGGGACTGTGGAGGCCACTATTAAAGGGGCAGCAAGGTACTGTGAGGTCACTGTTAAGGGAGCGGGGTACTGTGGCAGTCACTGTTAAAGGGGAAGTCGCTGTAGGAATGGTGGAGGTCAGTTAAGGGGACTGTAATCTATGGTCAGTGTTAAGAGTCGGGTGCTGTAAAGGTCACTGTGAAGGAGGCGGGCTCCTGTGGAGGTCACTGTCAAGGGTGTGGGGTGCTGTGGAACTCACTGTTAAAGGGGCAGGCTGCTGTGAAGGTCAAAGTTAAGGGGTGGGCTGCTGTAAAGGTCCCATTTTAAGGAGATAAGGCACTGTGGGGGGGGGTCAGTGTTAAGGGGCAGGGTGCTGTAGATGTCACTGATATAGTAGATACTGTCGATATCTTTTAACGACACACACAAACATTAGATGAAATATACCCGTGCGAAGCCGGGACCTTATGCTACTCTAATATATAAAGCTGAGTGTATGTATGTACGTACGTATGTCCACTAAAGGAATCGCACCGTCGCATTTACAATCACGTAATTTGGCACACAGGTACATCAGGTGTCTGGGAAGGTTTTAGACCGGGTCTCAGCTTTCTAGCATGTACTGTTTCTGAGATATTCCCAAAAAATGCTAATATGGCACCATCACATGACCTACATTAGCCAATAGAAGCCTGCAGGTCTTTCTCCTCATATCCCAGCTGCCATACACACGGTCACATGACCCTTATCAGCCAATAGAAGCTCGCAGGCCCTTAGTCTCCACATACACACAGTTTTATACCAGGTTTCTATAACAACCCAGCCATGTTTCTTCACTGCTGTAGGTCAACTTTAAAGCGGCAGGGAACTGTGGATGACACTGTTAAGAGAGCGGAGTGCTGTGGAGGTCACAGTTAAGGGGGCAGGCTACTGTGACGTCCACATTTAATGGGACGGTCCGCTATGGAGGTCAGTGTTAAGGGACAGATTACTGTAGAGAACACTGTTAAGGGGGCGGGGTGTTGTGGAAATCACTGTTAAGGAGATGGGGTACTGTGGAGGTCACTAAAAAAGGGGCGGCCGCTGTGGAGGTCGCTGTTAAAGGGGCAGTCCGCTGTGGAGGTCACTGTTAAAGGGGCGGGATGCTGTGGAAGTCACTGTTAAAGGGGAGGGCACTGTGGAGGTTACTGTTAAGGAGGCTAGGGACTGTGGCAGTCACTGTTAAGTCGCAGGGTGTTGTGGAGGTCTCTGTTAAGGGGGCAGAGAACAGTGAAGGTCACAGTTAAGGGGACGGTCCACTATGAAGGTCACTGTTAAGGGGAAGGGTGCTGTAGAGGTCACTGTTAAGGAAGCGGGGTCGTTGTGGAGGTCAAATTTTAAGTAAACAGAGCTCTGTGAAGGTCACTGTTAAGGGGCGGGTTATTGTGGAAATCAGTGTTAACAAGATGGTTTACTGTGGAGGTCACAAATAAAGCGCCGGCCGCTGTGGAGGTCACTGTTAAAGGGGAAAGCGCTTTGGAGGTTACTGTTAAGGGGGTGGGAGACTGTGGAGGTCACTAATAAAGGGGTGACCGCTGTAGAGGTCACTGTTAAGGGGGTATGGGACTGTGGATGCCGCTATTAAAGGGGAAGTGGGGTACTGTGAGGTCACTATTAAGGCAGCGGGGTACTGTGAGGTCACTCTTAAGTGGAGGTCACTGTCAAGGGTTTCTATCATCAGAAATTCTGTTATGTAGCTGACTGACATTGGCGATGTGCTAATGTCATCAGTACATAACAGTGTTCTTTATACTTTTGTCCCTGCCACCGTTCTCCTAAAAAACACACGTTTACAATATGCTAATGAGCCTCTAGGCCAGGCATGGCCAACCTGCAGCTCTCCAGCTGTTGTAAAACTACAACTCCCACCATGCCCTGCTGTAGGCTGATAGCTGTAGGCAGTCTGAGCATGCTGGGAGTTGTAGTTTTGCAACAGCTGGAGAGCCTCAGGTTGGCCATCCCTGCTCTAGGTGCTATGTGGGCATTGATTCAGCACCTAGAGGCTCGGTATACTAACCATTTATCCTGCCAAGGTCCTCCGTTTAGCCCGCCTCGCTCCTCTTGAGTGACGTCCGAGTTAACTGGATCACTGAAGAAATCCCGCGCCTGCGCCGTCCACTTCTGTATTCGGCGCAGGCGCAGTAAGTGAAGGACGCGCTCCTGGTGCCGGCTTCCTCACTGCACCTGCTCCGACTACGTCACAGTGAGGAAGCCGGCACCAGGAGCGCGTCCTTCACTTACTGCGCCGAATACAGAAGTGGACGGCGCAGGCGTGGGATTTCTATAGCGATCCAGCTAACTCAGACATCACTCAAGAGGGGCGGGGCGGGCTAAACAGAGGACCTGGGCGGGATAAATGGTTAGTATACCGAGCCTCTAGGTGCTGAATCAACGCCCACATAGCACCTAGAGGCTCATTAGCATATTGTAAAAGTGTGTATTTTAGGAGAACGGCAGCAGGGACAAAAGTATAAAGAGCACTGTTATGTAGTGCTGACATTAGTGGAGGGGACTGGGAATAGTGGAGGTCACAGTTAAGGGGAGTGTAACCTATGGTCACTGTTCAGGGTCTCTGTTGAATGCGGAGTACCGCACACCGTTATTGCTCGTGCCAGCAAGGACTTGTTAGTCGTAATCAAGTAGTAGAAAATTGCAGCACACAGTTTTTTTCTTTGCCGTAAAGTTACGTTTAAATAGTATTTTATCATATGAAAATCATGATCCAGTGCAATTACAGGACGTGTAGGACAGTCATGTACATATCAATATGGTGACCGGACGTTTCGGCCTGTCAGGGCCTTCTTCAGCGGTCTATAATCTAGAATAAAGTGACATACACTTCTGTGAGCGGTAGGATACATGCATAAAAATGAAAAAACAAAAATCAAAAATACATGAAAAACAGGAATCAGGACATAATAAACAAATACAAAGGGTCTAAAAACATGAGACAGCTTGTTAGAGTCCCGGAGTGAACTGAATCGTATAACAAAACACGGTATAAGTATTGAAATAATGACATATATAATATACATTGTAGCGGTCTGGTTTATCATGGTGGGTATAAAAACCTCTCAGACACCCCTATGGTTGGGCCAATACGACTGCAGTGATGACACGTTAACGTGCCTTGTGGTGGTCTAGTCGTAATGGCAAAAATAGCAGAAATAGCAGCTAAATAGACATGTCAGTAAGCCATGTGTAGGCCAGGAGGATCGGAAGATACCATATCATGCATATAATTAAGTCTTAAAGTCCAGTAGTGGTAAAATTACATGGGCGGTAAGGGGTTAAAGATGCTGTTGGTGTTTACCTGTGGCTGACTTCCGTTCAAGGATGGCGCTGGATACTGGGCTGTGTATCTATAAGCGCACCATTATGAATGTGAGGGCCGCCGGGAACTCTGGTCACGTGCGGCGCGAGTCACGTCACACAGGCAGAGCCGGCGTGCGTTCCACCTGCGTGCACGGCGCTATCCGCTCTGCACGTGACTCCGCCTGTGTCAAGTGACTTGCGCTGCACGTGACCAGCGTTCCCTGTGGCCCTCACAGTCATAAGGGCGCGCTTATGGATACACGGCCCAGTATCCAGTGCCATCCTTGACAGGAAGTCATCCACAGGTAAACATCAACAGCATCTTTAACCCCTTGCTGCCCATGTAATTTTACCACTACTGGACTTTAAAGGGTTTATAATTGCTTAATATAATTGCTTAATATAATTGCTTAATATAATTGCTTAATATAATTGCTTTTGGGGCAGCCTTTTCGCTAAAAAAAGAACTTATATTGATATGCTAATGAGCCTCTAGGTGCTATGGGGGCGTCATTAGCACCTAGAGGCTCGGTCTACCTTCCCAAAATGCCGCCGCCCAGCGCGTCCCTCCAGCCCGCCCATCTCCTCCGGAATGCGATCCTCCCTGTGAGCGTATGTATTCGGCGCATGCGCAGTGAATGTCTGACCGCTTCCCTGCTCAGACATCTCCACTGCGCCTGTTCCTCGGAGCACTATGACGTCATCGGCGCAGGCACAGTGGAGATGTCTGAGCAGGGAAGCGGTCAGACATTCACTGCGCATGCGCCGAATACAGACGCGCACGGGGAGGATCGCATTCCGGAGGAGATGGGCGGGCTGGAGGGATGCGCTGGGCGGCGGCATTTTGTGAAGGTAGACCGAGCCTCTAGGTGCTAATGACGCCCCCATAGCACCTAGAGGCTCATTAGCATATCAATATAAGTTTTTTTTTTAGCGAAACGGCTGCCCCAAAAGCAATTATATTAGGATGGTTCTGGTCTTCTGGTGGTCCCTTTTGCTTGGATCGACCACCAGAGGACACAGGCAGCTCTGTAAGTAGCACCAATCACCACACATACACATTACACATTACCCTGTCACTTATTAACCCCTTATTTAGCACCTGATCAACCATATTAGACTCCCTGATCACCCCCCTGTCATTGATCACCCCCCTGTAAGGGTCCCTTATCACCGCCAGGTAGTTAGCTACTTGTTAGGTAGTTAGCGCCCAGCCCACCGCACCGCAGTCACTGATTAGTTGCCGATTAGCGTCATCGCTGTCGCTAATCAGCACTAGTACTATATAGTATCTGTAAGTGATCAAGACTGATCACAATCAGATCTATATCAGTACATTAGGGTCACCTTAGGCTCTACAAAAAACGCAGTGTTCGCCCGATCAGGCCTGATCTTGTGCGCACACTTGCGTTCAGTCCGCCCCACCGCAGTGACAGAATATTTTTTTTTCTGATCACTGCAAAAACACTGTAAAATCGCTGCGCCGATATAAAGATCACTTTTGAGCTTTTTGGATCTTTATTAGCGATCGCAGCTTTACTTCGCAAGCACTCCTTTTTACTAGGTTGGTTTGCTCTTTTTCCTGGGTAGTCTCAGAGGAATACCCTCTAAATTTAGTGAGCCCAAAATGTCAAACAAGGGGTATTCCGCTGAAGAGGCCTACAGGATTCTGGCCCTGATGGATGAAAGCGATGGGGACGCCTCACCCGCTGAATCCAGTGGTTCAGAATATGAACCTGTAGACAGCAGTGGCACTCTAACCGCTAATGAAGATGACGAGGTTGAGGTCCCTGCTACGGTCAGGTGTACCCGATCCCATGTCAGGGTTCTGCATACCCCGCGTGATGAGCCTCATTTGCAGCAGAGTGGTGCTAGCGCTGATCTTGTTTATGGTGCGGCATACACCAGCAGCGCAGCACATCCTGGACCTTCTACCAGCACTGCCGTATTCCCTGGTGAAGTGGCGAGCACCAGAAGGGCAGTTCAAGCTGGTACGGTGGCACGTGCAGTAACTCCCCCGTCGCAGCCACCGCGTTCACAGGCCCGTAGAACCCTTAGTCTCCCAGAGGTGCTGGCAAATCATAATTGGCACTCCCCTGCTTCCGCCGCACCCGTATTGCCCCCTTTCACCGCCCAGTCTGGAGTTCGCGTGGAGACAGCTCATTTAGGATTGGCCCTTCAGTTTTTTGAGCTGTTCTTCACCGCGGATCTCTATGACTTAGTTGTGACAGAAACCAACGCTACGCCACACAGTTTATTACCGCCAATCCGGGAAAGCTTCTATGCCCAGCCTTACCGGTGGAAACCAGTCACAGTCTCCGAATGTAAAAAATTTTTGGGCCTTATCCTCAGCGTGGGTCTAACAAAAAAAAATGTATTGCGGTCCTCATGGTCTAAAGACCCAATACATTACATGCCCATGTTCTCTGCTGCAATGTCCAGGGCATGTTTTGAGGTCATCATGCGCTTTATGCATTTCACTGACAATAAAACCTGTCATCCAAGAGGCCACCCGGCTCCACAAAATTCGGCCCCTCATAGACCATTTGTCATCCAGATTTGCAGATGCGTATACCCCTAATCAAAACATCTGCATAGACGAGTCCCTAGTACATTTTACCGGGCGCCTTGGCATCAAACAGTACGTCCCCAGCAAGCGCGCCCGGTATGGGGTCAAACTGTATAAGCTCTGTGAAAGGGCCACAGGCTATACATATCGTTTTAGGGTCTATGAGGGAAAAGACTCAAAACTGGAGCCGGTCGGATGTCCTGACTACCTGGGGAGCAGTAGCAAGATTGTCTGGGACTTGGTGTCACCCTTACTCCACAAGGGGTACCACTTATACGTGGACAATTTTTACTCAAGCGTGGCCCTCTTTCGGCACTTACATCTAGTCGGAATTCAATGCTGTGGCACCGCGCGACCTAGTCGTCGGGGCTTCCCCTAACGGCTCGTTAATTCCCGACTTGCACAGGGGGAGAGGGCTGCCTTGTGTGACCAAGAACTGCTCGCGGTGAAGTGGAGGGACAAGAGGGACGTTTACCTTCTGTCCACCATTCACGCAGACACGACTGTCCAAATTGAAAGGGCAACTGGAGTCATTGTGAAACCCCTCTCTGTCCACGACTATAACCTTCACATGGGAGGGGTGGACTTCAATGACCAGATGTTGGCTCCCTATTTAGTTTCCCGCCGCACCAGATGCTGGTATAAGAAGGTATCTGTACGAAAAAAAAGATATTAAAGATGTTGAAAACATACGACTTACAATCATAGAATAAAGGAAACAAGCAAAAAACAAGTGCTTTTTCCGAAATATGAGAGATAATTATTGGGTTACTGACTGGTACTTACTCCTCACTTCCTCTTTCCTTCCTTCCTTCCCCCCTCTCTCGTTTCCCTCCCCTCCCTTTCCCCAACCTTCCACTGTCCCATCACTCACCCTAGTTTTTTCTTATTCCCCCTTTTTCAGAATTATGTGACTTGCATTATTTATATATATGCGTTTTTATGTTTACTGAGAGTGACGTTACTCTCATGTTTGTAATCTTAAAACTTTTCAAAATAAAAGAATTTACAAGAAGGTGTCTGTATATTTAATTCAATTGGCTGTCTATAATAGTTTTGTTCTCTACAGTAAGGCTGGGAGAACAGGATCCTTGCTAAAATTCCAGGAAGAGATCATTTCGGAAATCCTGTATCCAGGAGGGTCCGTGCCCCAAGTCCCTGATGTAGTGAGCTGGCTTCCCCAGTGTCTATCCTGGTACCCCAACTCAACGTTCCCCAAGAAAAAGATGTTGTGTCTGTAGCAGGGGTGGACACCACCTTTTTTTTTTTATAAGGCGTGACACCACCTTTTTTTGTCCTGACTGTCCTGACCAGCCTGCCCTGGTACCACACACAGGTACACTATTAGTGTAGGGATCGCGTGACACAGGACAGGCACACAGGGGTCTTAGGGCCCTTTCACACAGAGCTGCCACAAACCTCTCCTTTCACCTGGGACAAAGTGCATAATGTACTTCGCCACATCTCTGGGCGATTTGCGCTTTGCACATTGTCCCATGGGGATGGAGAGGTTTGTTCTCTAAAGGTAAAAAAATAAAATAAAATCACAGGTAAGCCAAAAAGTTAATGTTCTGTTTCAAAAGTTCAATAAAGTTTATAAAAGTTAATGTTCTGTTCAAATGTTATATAAAGTTAATGTTAATAAATTTATTGCGTTGCGGCCTGTTTTTTTTTTTTTTACCTTCTAGGTGGACCAAGCGATCAAGCAGCTGCAGCACTGATGTGCATTCTGACAGAAGCATTGCGCTGCTGTCAGATTACACAAAGTCGGTGTATGCGGCGCTGCAAGATGAGATTTCTCCTCTGCAGTAAAAAAAAAATACGTTTGCCGAGGCTTATGAGCTGAGGGGCGGTGTCCATATGCTTTGGCAAACATTTTGTATAAAAATAAAAAAAAATTGAAATTCCGGCAATGATTTATTCATCCACATCGATTGATGTGAATGGAGAAATCGGGTTTGCCAGGGCATACGAGCTGAGTGGGTATGGATGTTGGGCGGAGCTCCTATGTCCTGGCAGACGCCTTTCCCCTCCTTTTTTTTTTTGCACATTTTTTGGCAGAGATTTTTTCATCCACATTGATCGATGCGAATGAAGAAATCTGTGCCGTTCATTTTTTCTTTCAGCCCAGAGGCTGAACGAAAAAAAAAAATCTCATTACCCGTATGCTCAATACAAGGAGAATAGCAGAAACTCCTAATGCTGGCCATACATGTAATGATTGCGGAGACCCTCAATCAAATGCCAGGGCAGTACAAACACCCCACAAATGACCCCATTTTGGAAAGAAGACACCCCAAGGTATTCGCTGAGGGGCATATTGAGTCCATGAAAGATTGAACTTTTTGTCCCAAGTTAGCGGAAAGGGAGACTTTGTGAGAAAAAAAATAAATATCAATTTCCACTAACTTGTGCCAAAAAAAAAAATCTTCTATGAACTCTCCATACCCCTCACGGAATACCTTGGGGTGTCTTCTTTCCAAAATGGGGTCACTTGTGGGGTAGTTATACTGCCCTGGCATTTTAGGGGCCCTAAAGCGTGAGAAGAAGTCTGGAATCCAAATGTCTAAAAATGCCCTCCTAAAATGTACTCATTGGACTTTTGGCCCCTTTGCGCACCTAGGCTGCAAAAAAGTGTCACACATGTAGTATCGCCGTACTCAGGAGAAGTAGGGCAATGTGTTTTGGGGTGTCTTTTTACATATACCCATGCTGGGTGAGAGAAATATCTCTGTAAAATGACAACTTTGTATAAAAAAAATGGGAAAAGTTGACTTTTACAGAGATATTTCTCTCACCCAGCATGGGTATATGTAATAATACACCCCAAAACACATTGCCCTACTTCTTCTGAGTACGGCGATACCACATGTGTGACACTTTTTTGCAGCCTAGGTGCGCAAAGGGGCCCAAATTCTAAAGAGCACCTTTAGGATTTCACAGGGCATTTTTTCTGCATTTGGATTCCAAACTACTTCTCACGCTTTAGGTCCCCTAAAATTCCAGGGCAGTATAAATACCCCACAAGGGACCCTATTTTGGAAAGAAGACACCCCAAGGTATTTCGTGAGGGACATGGCGAGTTCATGTAAAATTCTATTTTTTGTCACAAGTTAGTGGAATATGAGATTTTGTAAGAAAAAAAAAATAAATACATCATTTTCCGCTAACTTGTGCCAAAAAAATTAAAATTCTAGGAACTCACCATGCCCCTCACGGAATACCTTGGGGTGTCTTCTTTCCAAAATGGGGTCATTTGGGGGATATTCATACTATCCTGGCATTCTAGCACCTCAAGAAACATGACAGGTGCTCAGAAAGTCAGAGCTGCTTCAAAATGCGGAAATTCACATTTTTGTACCATAGTTTGTAAACGCTATAACTTTTGCGCAAACCAATAAATATACACTTATTGGATTTTTTTTATCAAAGACATGTAGCACAATAAATTCTGACACAAACTTGTATAGAAATGTAATTATATTTGAACAATTTAACCAGATAAAGTTAAAAATACACTTTTTTTGAGAAAATTGCGGCCTATTTTGATTAATATCGGAAAAACTAAAAATCTTAGCAGCAATCAAATACCACCAAAAGAAAGCTGTATTTGTGAGAAGAAAAGGAGGTAAAGTTCATTTGGTTGCCAAGTTGCATGACCGAGCAATAAACCGTTAAAGTTGTGAAGTGCCGATTTGTAAAAAAGGGCCTGGTCACTAGGGGGGTATAAACCTGTGGTCCTTAAGTGGTTAAAAAAGGATTTTATAGATATGTAAATGAGTCTTGTATGTGTCCAAGGGGCTTTACTAACCTTCCTGGAGCCCAGCCGTGCCCAGCCACGCCCGCCTGTGAAGGAGCCCAGCACCGCCTATGTCCTCCGAATCTCCTCCTTTCATCAACTATAGATTGCCGTAATCTCGCAATGCGCGAGCTCGCGCATGCGCAGTGCCGGTATAGTGTTCTTTTCCTGTGCTGGCATCAGTCTCAGGGAAAGAACTGTGCATGCGCGAGCTCGTGCATCGCGAGATTACGGCAATCTATAGTTGATGAATGGAGGAGATTCGGAGGACATAGGCGGTGCTGGGCTCCTTCACAGGCGGGCGTGGCTGGGCTCCAGGAAGGTTAGTACAGCCCCTTGGACACATACAAGACTCATTTACATATCTATAAAATCCTTTTTTAAAGAAATTAAAAGCACACAGCCCTATAGGACAGATATATTGCGGACATGCTAGCGGTGATCTAGCCGTGCATGTCCACAGCTCTATAGCCCAAAACTTGGTGACAGAATCCCTTTAAGACTTAATTATATGCATGATATGGTATCTTCCGATCCTCCTGGCCTACACATGACTTACTGACATGCCTATTTAGCTGCTATTTTTGCCATTACAACTAGACCACCACAAGGCACGTTAACGTGTCATCACTGCAGTCGTATTGGCCCAACCATGGGGGGTGTCTGAGAGGTTTTTATACCCACCATGATAAACCAGACCGCTACAATGTATATTACCATGTCATTATTTCAATACTTATACCGTGTTTTGTTATACGATTCAGTTCACTCCGGGACTCTAACAAGCTGTCTCATGTTTTTAGTCCCTTTGTATTTGTTTATTATGTCCTGATTCCTGTTTTTCATGTATTTTTTATTTTTGTTCTTTCATTTTTATGCATGTATCCTACCGCTCACAGAAGTGTATGTCACTTTATTCTAGATTATAGACCGCTGAAGAAGGCCCTGACAGGCCGAAACATCCGGTCACCATATTGATATGTACATGACTGTCCTACACGTCCTGTAATTGCACTGGATCATGATTTTCATATGATGAAATACTATTTAAACCTAACTTTACGGCAAAAAAAAACCCTGTGTGCTGCAATTTTCTACTAACTGTTAAGAGGCGGGCCCCTGTGGGGGTCACTATCAAGGGGGTGGGGTTATGTGGAACTCACTGTTAAAGGGGCAGGATGCGGTGAAGGTCAAAATTAAGGGGGTGGGCTGCTGTGGAGGTTCCATTTTAAGGAGGTGGGGCACTGTGAGGGGGTCAGTGTTAAGGACTGGGGGGCTGTGGAGGTCACTGTTAAGGGGGCGGGGCACTGTAGATGTCACTATTATGAGGTATACTGTCAATATCTTTTAAAGACACACGCAAACATTAAATGAAATATGTGAAATATACCCATGTGAAGCCGGGCCCTTCTGCTAGTTGCAAATATAAGTACGTCTATTCGCCCTCCTGCAGTGAAATTACATTCTGATACTCATCATGCTGTTGCCACCTCACTACTCTGTGACTGGGCCACTGTGTTGACTCCTCTTGCTGTTGACAACTCACCACTCTGTGACTGGGCCACTGTGTTGACTCCTCTTGCTGTTGACAACTCACCACTCTGTGACAGGGCCACTGTGTTGACTCCTCATGCGGTTGCCACCTCACTACTCTGTGATGGGCCACTATTGTCCCTGTGTGGCCTTGTTGACATCACCATTTATTTTACCCTTCTTCTGATCTGTCAGAAGGATGGAAAAATTAAAAACACAACTGATCCTGTCTTTGGAACAGCCATAAGGCCTCTATCACACAGTCCATATTTTGCATCAGGATTGGATCATGATTTGGAAGCCAAAAAGAGGAGTGGGTACAAAACACAGAAGACATTAAAATATTCCATTCACGTGTCATCTCTGTTTTGGATCCACTCCTTTTTTTTTGTACTTAGCAATACTGATGGATTACTGAGCAAATGCTGACCATGTGAAGGGGGATGCTCAAGACAGGATCCGTTTTTTTGGGGTTGTTCTTATGACGGATGAGAAGAAGGGTAAAATAATCAGTGACGTCAACACAAACTTACTCCTGACTCCCTCTCCACTCTGTCAGGGATACACTACTTGGGCGTAACAGAACAGGTTCTATAGAAATCTATGTGGAATCAGCTGAAGACGGTGTAAAAGGAGTGCGCTCTTTTACTCTATAGTACAATCTTGGGCCACTGCACAGTTCTTTACACCTGACGCTAACATTGACCTGTAAGGCTGAGATCACACTTGAGTTATTTGGTTAGTTTTGGCCCCCTAACTGTCCAAATAAGTGAAGTGTGAAGTCATTCTAAGAGTGACGTCTGTCATCTGCATGTCATACTATCTCACAGTACTGTTTCACTACTACAGTGGACTTCCTATGCGTGTTACTGCAAGGCACAGTGTTCTACCCCACTATACAGGCTCTTAGCAGCCAGGAAATTGCTGATTTTTAACGCGATTCGTTACGAATAAATTTGGATGAAATCGAATCTTATTGGGAAATTTGGTGAATCATCCGAATCGAATTTTTGAGAAATTCGCTCATCTCTAGTAATAACATTGCCATAGGCGCGAAAATAACATCAGATCAGAACTAGCTTATGTAGTCATGAAACATTCTTATGTCAAGGTAAAGTCTTAACAAAATGAACCGAGAAGGTTAAAGGGTTATTAAGTCACACAAAGGGGTGTAGGTATAAGTGTACATAAAGAGCATAACATGCTTGCTGAAAATATAGACCAAAAAAAGATTGTCTACTGTACAATTATTTAAGGTGGATGAGTTAAATATAAGGCGAGGGAAACTGTCTTTTGGCACACCCAGTCGTGTTCCCCCACCCTCTCACAGCTAATAATTGTCTTCAAGATCTCATGATACTATCTTTGCTTCCAAAGACTCCTCTTCTTTCTTTTTTTTCTCACGTGTATTTTTTGACAAAAACAGCTTTTCAGGAAGCCTAATTTCATATGCCAGGCTCACCAATGTGCTATTTGCTTATTTAATTACTAGATATGGTGTAATGTGGAAGCCACAAGGTTAATCTTGCGTGGGCATGTATGGGGAAGACAGACACTTTCAGCATGCAATTAGGTCTACTCTTAGAAAGTAACGATTTATTCAAAGAATGTCAACATTAAACTAATTATTAGTTAGAATATAGTAGGCTCAGTATATGAAAGCATGTATTAAAATGTTCCCAGGAGATTATCTTCAGTAAAAAAAAGAAATACACGCCCATTAAAATATATATATATTTCTGTATGTAGGCTAAAATCTTAACTACAGTATGTCTAGCAGTGCCCCAATGGAAACACGTGAGCCTGGCTTTTCACGTCATTTGAGGTTTTGCTCTTCCTTGTAGTTAGGAACTGACTCCCCTTCCAAGTTACAGCTTTGCCCTCTCCCTGCTTTCCTTTTAATTACAAAAATTGTCTGTCCATCGCCAAAAATAGTAAGGGCAAATTCACATAGAGCAATAACACTGGATTCTGTATGTTTTTCCTGTATCTGTCTCTACGAATAGACTAGTGCAGAAGGAGCATATAGTGCACACTGTGTGCTTTCTCTGTTCGGCAAAAGTGGACTGAGTGCTTCAGATTGAGCTTCACTCTGTTTTTTACAGCATCTGCAGTTGGGTGAGGTGGCCCCCAATGTTACACTGGGTCCCCTGGACACCACTGAGGTGTCACCATGTGCTCCTTCTCTCCGGAAGGAATGGTAAGCAGTGGTGCAACCCAATGAGAAATAAGTCCAGAGAGTCAGAGATTTCAATAAACCAGTATGCTTCTTTAACTCCTTAAGGACCCGGCTCATTTTCACCTTAAGGACCAGGCCATTTTTTGCAAATCTCACCAGTGTCACTTTATGTGGTGACAACTTTAAAACGCTTTGACTTATCCAGGCCATTCTGAGATTGTTTTTTTTCATCACATATTGTACTTCATGACACTGGTAGATCAAAATTGACAAATCTCCAGGACCGGATGGCATACACCCCCGTATCCTTAGGGAATTAAGTAATGTCATAGCCAGACCCTTATTTCTGATATTTGCCGACTCTATACTGACAGGGAATGTTCCACAGGATTGGCGCATGGCAAATGTGGTCCCAAAAAGGGTCCAAAAACAGAGCCTGGAAACTATAGGCCGGTAAGTTTAACATCTGTTGTGGGTAAACTGTTTGAAGGTTTTCTGAGAGATACTATCTTAGAGCATCTTAACGGAAATAAGCAAATAACGCCATATCAGCATGGCTTCGTGAGGGATCGGTCATGTCAAACTAATTTAATCAGTTTCTATGAGGAGGTAAGTTCTAGACTTGACAGCGGCGAATCAATGGATGTCGTGTATCTGGACTTCTCCAAAGCATTTGACACTGTACCACATAAAAGGTTAGTATATAAAATGAGAATGCTCGGACTGGGAGAAAACGTCTGTATGTGGGTAAGTAACTGGCTCAGTGATAGAAAACAGAGGGTGGTTATTAACGGTACATACTCAGATTGGGTCACTGTCACTAGTGGAGTACCTCAGGGGTCAGTATTGGGCCCTATTCTCTTCAATATATTTATTAATGATCTTGTAGAAGGCTTGCATAGTAAAATATCAATTTTCGCAGATGACACTAAACTGTGTAAAGTAATTAACACTGAAGAGGACACTATACTACTACAGAGCGATCTGGATAGATTGGAGGCTTGGGCAGATAAGTGGCAGATGAGGTTTAACACTGACAAATGTAAGGTTATGCACATGGGAAGAAATAATGCAAGTCACCCGTACATACTAAATGATAAAACATTCGGTAACACTGACATGGAAAAGGATCTAGGAATTTTAATAAACAGCAAACTAAGCTGCAAAAAACAGTGTCAGGCAGCTGCTGCCAAGGCCAATAAGATAATAGGTTGCATCAGAAGGGGCATAGATGCCCGTGATGAGAACATAGTCCTACCACTTTACAAATCATTAGTCAGACCACACATGGAGTACTGTGTACAGTTCTGGGCTCCAGTGAACAAGGCAGACATAGCAGAGCTGGAGAGGGTCCAGAGGAGGGCAACTAAAGTAAAACCTGGAATGGGGCAACTACAGTACCCTGAAAGATTATCAAAATTAGGGTTATTCACGTTAGAAAAAAGACGACTGAGGGGAGATCTAATTACTATGTATAAATATATCAGGGGGCAGTACAGAGATCTATCCCATCATCTATTTATCCCCAGGACTGTAACTGTGACGAGGGGACATCCTCTACGTCTGGAGGAAAGAAGGTTTGTACACAAACATAGAAAAGGATTCTTTACGGTAAGAGCAGTGAGACTATGGAACTCTCTGCCTGAGATGGTGAGTACAATAAAGGAATTCAAGAGGGGCCTGGATGTGTTTCTGGAGCGTAATAATATTACAGGCTATAGCTACTAGAGAGGGGTCGTTGATCCAGGGAGTTATTCTGATTGCCTGATTGGAGTCGGGAAGGAATTTTTAATCCCCTAAACTGAGGAAAATTGGCTTCTACCTCACAGGTTTTTTTTGCCTTCCTCTGGATCAACTTGCAGGATAACAGGCCGAACTGGATGGACAAATGTCTTTTTTTGGCCTTAGGTACTATGTTACTATGGTAAAATGGAGTAAAATTTTGAAAAATTAGCAAATTTCCAAGTTTCAATTTCTCTAGTTATTACTTTACATTCCCCATATGTCTACTTCATGTTTGGATCATTTTGGTAATGACATTTTATTTTTTGGGGATGTTACAAGGCTTAGAAGTTTAGAAGCAAATCTTTCAAAAACCCACTTTTCAAGGACCAGTTCAGACCCGAAATAACTTTGTGAGGCTTACATAATAGAAACCACCCAAAAATGGAAACTACACCCCTCAAGGTATTCAAAACTGATTTTACAAACTTTGTTAACCCTTTAGGTGTTCCACAAGAATTAATGGAAAATAGAGATACAATTTCAAAATTTCAAGTTTTTGGCAAATTTCAATTTTAATAATTTTTTTCCAGTTACAAAGCAAGGGTTAACAGCCAAACCAAACTCAATATTTATGGCTCTGATTCTGTAGTTTACAGAAACACCCCATATGTGGTCGTAAACCGCTGTACGGGCACACGGCAGGGCGCAGAAGGAAAGGAATGCCATACGGTTTTTGGAAGGCAGATTTTGCTGGACTGGTTTTTTGACACCATGTCCCATTTGAAGCCCCCTGATGCACCCCTAGAGTAGAAACTCCAAAAAACTGACCCCATTCTAGAAACTACACCCCTCAAGGTATTCAAAACTGATTTTACAAACTTTGTTAACCCTTTAGGTGTTCCACAAGAATTAATGGAAAATAGAGATACAATTTCAAAATTTCACTTTTTTGGCAGATTTTCTATTTTAATAATTTTTTTCCAGTTACAAAGCAAGGGTTAACAGCCAAACCAAACTCAATATTTATGGCTCTGATTCTGTAGTTTACAGAAACACCCCATATGTGGTTGTAAACCGCTGTACGGGCACACAGCAGGGCGCAGAAGGAAAGGAATGCCATACGGTTTTTGGAAGGCAGATTTTGCTGGATTGGTTTTTGACACCATGTCCCATTTGAAGCCCCCTAAAGCACCCCTAGAGTAGAAACTCCAAAAAGTGACCCCATTTTAGAAACTATGGGATAGGGTGGCAGTTTTGTTAGTACTATTTTAGGGTACATATGATTTTTGGTTGCTCTATATTACACTTTTTGTGAGGAAAGGTAACAAGAAATAGCTGTTTTGGCACCATTTTTATTTTTTGTTATGTACAACATTCATCTGACAGGTTAGATCATGTGGTATTTTTATAGACCAGGTTGTCACGGACGTGGCGATACCTAATATGTATACTTTTTTTTTTTCAGTGATTTCATTTTTGAAACAAATAAAATCATGTTTTAGTGTTTCCATAGTCTGAGAGCCATAGTTTTTTTCAGTTTTTGGGCGATTTTCTTGGGTAGGGTGTGATTTTTGGGGGATGAGATGTCGGTTTGATTGGCACTATTTTGGGGTGCGTATGACTTTTTGATCGCTTGCTATTACACTTTTTGTGATGTAAGGTGACAAAAAATTGCTTTTTTTACACCGTTTTTATTTTTATTTTTTTAGGGTATTCACCTGAGGGGTTAGATCATGTGATATTTTATAGAGCAAGTTATTACGGACGCGGTAATACCTAATATGTATACTTTTTTTTTATTTAGGTAAGTTTTACACAATAATATCATTTTTGAAACAAAAAAAAAATCATGTTTTAGTATCTCCATATTCTGAGAGCCATCGTTTTTTCAGTTTTTGGGCGATTATCTTAGGTAGGGTCTCATTTTTTGCGGGATGAGATGACGGTTTGATTGGCACTATTTTGGGGTGCATATGACTTTTTGATTGCTTGCTATTACACTTTTTGTGATGTAAGGTGACAAAAAATTGTTTATTTAGCGCTGTTTTTATTTTTTACGGTGTTCACCTTAGGGGATAGGTCATGTGATATTTTTATACAGCCGGTCAATATGGACGCGGTGATACCTAATATGTATACTTTTTTTTTATTTATGTAAGTTTTACACATCAACAGCTTTTTTAAAACAAAAAAAATGATGTTTTAGTGTCTCCATATTCTGAGCCATAGTGCTTTTATTTTTTGCGCGATTGTCTCAGGTAGGGGCTAATTTTTTGCAGGATGAGGTGACGGTTAGATTGGTGGGCATATGTCTTTTTGATCGCTTGCTGTTACTTTTTGTGATGTAAGGTGACAAAAAAATTGTGATGTAAGGTGACAAAAGTTTATTTAGCAAAGTTTTTTTTTTTTTTTTTTACGGTGTTCATCTGAGGGGTTAGGTCATGTGATATATTTATAGAGCCGGTCGATACGGACGCGGCGATACCTAATATGTCGACTTATTTTTCCCCCCCTATTTTTTACCAATTTGTTTTAACTTTATTTAGGGAAGTGGCGCGCTAGTGTAAAAGTAGCCTAAGGATGCTGGTACCCAGGCCAAAGGGCTGGTGCAGGGAAGCATCACCAATGAGGGGAGGTGAGGCAATTGCCTCAGGTAGCGCCAGGTAGAGACTAATGTTGAGCGCGAATATTTGAAATACGAATATTTATCGCGAATATCGCAACTTCGAGAATTCAAGAATATTTTGAATATAGTGCTATATATTCGTTATATCGAATATTCGTCATTGCCCCAAGCAACTTAAGTTGCTTGTGGGACAATGACTGTTCACTTCAGGTGGAAAAACAATGACGAATATTCAAAAAAACTAATATATAGCACTATATTCTATAGTGCTATATATTTGTTTTTGACCCACTTCGCATTATGCGATTTTTACATTGCAGATTTTTTGCAATCACGAAAATAATCTTACACGATTTTTACATTGCAGATTTAATCTCGAATGTGAATATTTGCGAATATATGACGAATATTCTACCACATAATCACGAAATATCGCAAATTCAAATATTGCCCCTGCCGCTCATCTCTAGTAGAGACAAGTGGCTGCAGGGCCGTGGGCAATGATCGGTTCAATTTTGTACTGGAACGTGTTATAAGGGGGCATTTTTGTACAGGCACACATAAGAGGGCATTTTTTGTACAGGCGCACATGAGGGGCTTTTTTTGTACTGGTACAAGTTATAAAGGGTTATTTTTGTACTGGCACACATAAGGGGCTTTTTTTGTACTGGTACACATTATAAGGGGATATTTTTTGTTCTGGCATATATTACAGGGACATTTTTTTCCTGGCATACATTATAAGGGGGGATTTTTTTGTATGGCACACATTAGGGGCATTTTTTTTAGTGGATCACATTATAATGGGAATTATTACTACTTCGAGCATTATGGTGGGCTTTATTACTACTGGGGGATTATGGGGAACATGATTGCTAGTATGGGCACTATGGGGGCATTATTACTTCTGGAGCAGAATGGGGGGCATTATTAATATTGAGGGCACTGGTAACACTAAATGCACTCTGGCAGAGAAGACTTTTGGGAGCACTATTACTGTGGAGGGCACCCTGGCTCAGTATAAGCTTAGCACAATGGGCACAGTTATTTGTTGGGGCACTGTATGCCAATAATTATTGAGAGGGGGGCTATCTGTGTGGCACTAGTATTTTCAGTAGGATTATCTGTTTCTGCAGTACAGTATAAAAAAATAAAAATGTCAGGAGGTTGTCCAGGATTTTAATAAAATTGCCTACCAGATTCTGCAGTGATGACATCATGTACATCATTCATGTGACTACTGCAGCCAATCACTGACTCCAGTGGTGATGTTTGAATGTATTTGACATGACTGCTAAGGCCAGTGGTTGGCTGAAGTGGTTATGTTAATGGCGTATGTGATGCAGGACCAGCAGGGACCACTAGGGTGATGGGGTATTTGAAGGGGTAATTGGACTACCACAACAATTGTATTTAGCTGTTGAATCTGCTCCACCTAAAGGCACTTACCTAGTCGTTGGCATTCAATTCCAGCGCTGAGGGTCTCGCCCTCCTGCTTCAGGTTCCCGATCCCTGGTGGACTAGAAGTGTGATGTCTTGACCATCATCACAGGGACCACTGCAGCCATTCACTAGGATTCAGCTGTGACGTTTCCCCAAGGAAGCACGTGACCACTGAAGCCAGTGAAGGGCTGAAACGGTCCTCAATAGCCTGTGGGATGAGGCTCTTGCCACTGGAATGGAGCACCGGTTACTAGTTTAGAGTCTTTCTTTCTTTATGCAGAGCAGATTCAGGCACATAACTACAATAGCAGTGGGAGTCAGTCCACCCCTTTAACTGGTAAATGATAAATGTCTTTCTATTTTTATATGGTTTCCTGGTAAACAATTTTTACACTTAAAATGTGATTTATATATTCCTGAACATCTACTTTATGAGTGCTTGCCTCAGTTTATTGCTGTAAATTTTATCGGTTCCCAACTCTCAGAAGGTACTGATTCTTCTTGTGGAGATCTAGATTGTAGGAAGTCTTTATGGCAATATTCCCTGGGAAAAAAAGTACACAAACGAGCTTTCCGAAAGAAAGAAACTGTCTTAAGCCTCATTCACACATCAGTGTTTCAGTCAGTGATTGTCAGGATCGGAGCCTCCACAGACATGAGGTATAAGGGAAAGATCTGCACCTGCTCTGTGTTTAGAGCCGCTCCTGGTTTTGGCTCACAATCACTGATGGAAATTACTGATCAAAACACTGACGGTTGACTACCCTCTAAGGTAAATGCCCCACCACTGAAACAGGATTGTGGTGACCGGACAAAATAGATTTTTTTACTGGAGACTCTCTACCAGCTGGCCGGGACCCAATAGAAAAAGTTATAATTGTCCCCCATAAATGCAAAGAGTATAATAAAAAAAACAACAACTGCGCTATACAGTCATTCACTGTGATGTCCTCCTTAATCTAAAGCGCCTTGACTCCCATCCATCCCATCCAAATGCATACATTAACTTGGGTTCCACTCTCCAGCAGTCAGTCCGCAGTCACAGTATTTCTCCTGACTGTCCTGGCTGGAGCATGGAGCTTCCAGATATGGTTCACACTTTACCTCAGCCACCCTCCAGGTCATGGGTATGGAATTAAGTACATTACGAGCAACACTTGGAGATGGGGTAGAGCCATGGGCTCCAAGAGGTTGGTCAGAGAAGGCTGGCCAATAAGCAGAGCATCTCTCTGTTCGTTAGACAGCTGAATCTTGTGACATTTCTGGCCACAGTGCAGCAGAGAAGTCAGACAGGATGACTAGACAGTGCGGCACCTGGTGTATTTTATCTGACTGATTGCATGGGATGGGGGCTGGCCTTGGGCCCTCCTGTTCCATATGCTACATAGCAACTGCGTGGTCTGCCTCCATTGGAGGTCTGCCACTGTGATTAATGGGAGTGTGACATCGGAAAATGACCTAATGTTTAAATCCCTTTTTTTTATGTAAAAAATTTTTATTTATTTTTTTGTTTTTTTGCATTTTCCATGTGACTATCTATATTTTTAAAGCTATCATACAGTTTTCGCACTGGCCAATAGGCCTACTAATAGTACCTGTAGCCATCTCATTATCACCACAGGCAGGATTACAATGACAGATATCACTTATGTATGGATAACACTGGACCCACCATTCACAATAGGTGATATTACAGTTAGCAATTTATCTGAGTGTACCCTCAAAAAGTATCGTCCAGTATTAACTTGACAATTTTTAAGGAATATTATTAAAATATATTAATTTTAAAGGGTTAAATAATTTGCTGGAAGTCGTTTGCTTATACTAGACCCTTAGAGATCTTGTTATATTGAACTGCTGGTTTGAGATATTACAGTTTACCTACGCCTTTCTGCATCAGAGCATGCCTAGAAAAATCTCCCATAGAAGTCAACGTGATCCTCTTCAATCAATTGTGTCTATGGCAATTCTTGACATATTTAAAACCTAGTGGCCAGTGTGAAAACTGCAGGATTTTAGGATTTAAAAAAAATATATAGATAGGGACATGGAAAATAAAAATAAAATTGATCTTTAAAAAATTGTTCAACAGAAAAACTTGATTTAAACAATAGGTCATTTTCTGATGAAGCATTCCTTTTGAAGGGATCGCGTCATTAGAAAATGACCTATTGTTTAAATCACGTTTTTGAGTTAAACATTTAAAAAAAAAAAAATTTTGGTGAGCGTCTTTTTTAATTTTCCACATCACTATCTTTTATTTTGTAAAAATAAAATAAAATTCTTATAATCCTGCAATTTTTACACTGACCACTAGGTCTAATAATAGGTCATGATTCCCTGTTTTGCACAAGTAAATTTTCAGCAGTCATCTCATTATCACCACAGGCAGAATTACAATTACAAGTAACACCTCTGTATAAATAACACAGGATCCACCATTCACAATAGCTGATATCACAGATTATCTACCTCTGCACAGGTCATAGTGCATGCATAGAAAGCTCTCCCATAGAAGTCAATAGGGTCCCCTCCTGTCCATTGTGTTCATGGCCCATGTGGCTGCTGTCAAAAAGCAGGACGTCTTAAAGGGATTGTCCCATGACAAATATTCTACATTTTTCAAAATAGAACCTTTATCTGAATACATTCGTATGTAATTAAAAAAAATTGTATACTTACTGAGCTATTCACTGAAATTTATCTGTATAGCGCCACCTGCTGTTTGCTCTTTTTCAAAATTCTTTGTCCAGCTCTCTGAGATGGAAGCACATTCTCAGTTCCATCCTTCAACTGCCACCAGCTGCATAAAAAAAGACATTCCCTCGTCCCGAGAAAGGAGACGCCTCCTGAGCTGCCAGCTTAAAACGAATCTAGCAGAACAATTGGTATAGTGACTGTGGAGATCTCTGGATCCATGTGAGGTGCAGGGCTGGTTCTAGCTTTGTTAGAAAGAAATTATCATGTACTATATGATGTCTGATTTTAATTTTTTAGATTATTCATGGGATAACACCTTTAACATATTTTAGACATAGTGGCCAGTGTGTAAACTGTAGGATTTTATTTTATTTATTTTTAAATAGATGTATGGGAAAAAAAATAAAAATCCTTAACATAAAAATATGATTTAAATAATAGGTCATTTTCTGATGACACATCCCCTTTAAGAAATCATTGATTTCTCCTAAAAATGCATGTTACAAATACGAAACGTCGCTCTGTTATGATGCATTTTGTTGAATAAGGACACTTGATTTTTTGGAACTGAAGGAGTGCTGCAGATCATTTGTGGATTTATCTCTGGGACCATAAAGCTGACTGCTTGCACTTACGAGTCCCCCTGAGGATTACTCCCTACGGACGAGATGTACCTATTTAGGTAACGTAGTGCTGCTCTAATATGAACTTTTTGTGCTGACAAATACAGATGAAGCCACCGTTATTTTGACTACCTTAATGCATTAACGCAACAAAAACACATTACGATATTACCACCAATCATGTTGAATTGATCATCCTGGTGCCGCTGGTGTGAGAATAATGCTTGCTCCCTCTGTAAGATGTAGTCCAAATTCCATGTACTGTTTGCAAGTAAACAAGGTGTTCTGCCTCCAGCAGAGGGAGATTTATCTCAGTTCACGGCTATTTCATTTCTAATTCATTCTGCTGCACTTTCTGTATTCCTGTAGTTATTAGTTAGGTAACAGCACCATCTAACGGTGGTAAAAATGTATTGCACCTTGTTATCTTGTTAATAAAGATTACTGCTTTGTGGGAGGTGCTAGGCATTGTGGGTAGTGCAAGGCATTCTGGGAAGGAGAAGCCAGTCTCCAGTCTACATACAGACTACAGGACATCAGCAGAGCTGCTCCATGCAGTTCTCCTTCTTAAACTCCACCATCTTTGTGCAAGTAAATCTGGTGAGTGACATCTACCTTTGTTTCAGGGACAGTATGTTATGCAGAGCTGTTCAAGTAGTTGTAGTGTTACTCAGGGAGTTATTTATGTTAGACAGGCATGCAGTCTTATGTATAGGCAGCCATTTTGGATATCTGCTCAGTGTTATGCAAATGTTATAATACATGCTCAAATAGAGAAGAAAACGGGCGGCACAGCTCACACTCCCGAATAAACCCCCCGGCATGGTCATTCAAACACGGACATCCAGCGCACCACTTGTCAAAACTGCAGCTCTGTGGTGCACGCCTCCAAACAAACAGTCATAGATTTCAAAATAGAGGAGAATAATAAGGTGGCACTCACCCAGCAGTAGTATATAAAATTATCCTTTATTTAATCCGGGATACGAGTAACACATTGCTAGCAGAGTAGACAGGAGCGGACAGCGAATCTTCCATACATAACGGCGACGGTCGTTTCGCGCAACAATGCTCATCTTCAGGCTGCTGACGTAAGCGTGTGCAAACATGCTGCCTTTTGACAACCCAGAGGAAGGTTGTCATGACAACGCATGACGCCCTATCACCCTTCTGGTGGACAATACGATAAAAGACGAATCGTCTATCATAAAAACAAACAGTGCAACAGTAGGAACATCGCAGAAATACACTGAGATCATTGCGGTCATTTAATCCAAGTTCACCTAAGGCATTCGCATGCAGAATCCACCTGGCTTCTTTCGGTAACAGTAATCTATGACTATCTCCTCTTGCAGGGGGATTGGGAACTAGTTCGATGCCAGCAAATTCAAGAGTTCTACTATTTCCATTGTGTGTCTTCCTCATATGTTTTATAAATCTGGGGCAACCCTTACCTGATTGTATGGAGTTAATGTGTTCTCTAATTCTCTCAAAGAGGCATCTGATGGTCTTACCTATATAATACTGGCTGCAGTCACATGAGATCACATACACTACAAAGGTGCTTCTGCAGGTAATAAAATCTATGACCCTATGTTGTATACCTCCAATATTAAGTATGGTCTTTTGGGAATTATACCTGCAAAAAGAGCAATTACCACATTTATAATTTCCTTTGGGTCTTCTCTCATGTAACCAACTGCGGTTTGTGTCCTGAACGAAGCGGCTTCTCACCAATCTGTCCCTAATAGTGTGGCTCTTTCTAAAGGTGATTAACGTTCTTTCTGCATATTCTGTAAGTGCACTATCCCTTCTAAAAATCTCCCAGTGCCTATATATAGTCTTCCTTATAAACTCAGCCATCGGGCTGAATTTTAAGGAAAAGACAAACCTCTTTTTCTTAATCTGTCCTTCATTACTGACTTTATTTCCCTCTGAGGTTCTGTTCCTACTGGTAAGAAGGTCACTTTGAGAAAACTTCCTCGCCCTATCAAGAGCCACATCTAACATCTCTTGGGGGTAACCCCTCTTACTCAATCGTTCCTTCAATTCCATGGCTTGTTTTTCAAAGCCCTCACTAGTACTATTGATATGTCTGAGTCTGATAAACTGCCTGTAAGGGACCGACTTCTTCACCGCACACGGGTGAAAGCTGTCGTGGTGGAGCAAGGAGTTGGTCGCTGTGGGCTTACGATACCCACTAGTGACCAACTCATCACCAACCACCCCGACAGCCACATCCAAAAACTCAAGTTCGGATCCTCCGTAGTTCAAAGTAAATAACATACCCATATCATTACTAGCATTCAGGAAGGCAACAAACTCGGTACATTGTTCTCTGGTACCAGACCAGATCATAAAGATGTCGTTGACAAATCTCAAAAACAGTTTAATGTGGCACAAGTAGGGATTAGTGGTGGTAAACACACGTCTGTCCTCCAATCTAGAAAGGTAAATATTTGCAAACGTGCCCGAGACGGCAGTACCCATCGCCGTGTCTACTTTCTGTTTGTACCAATTTTTACCCGAACATAAACACATTGTTGGTAAGTATGAAATATAGAGCTTCGCTTACAAAATAACAAAACATAGTGCTCTTACCCATATTATTAAGGACGTCCAGGACCGCCCTCACTCCCAGATCATGGGGGATCCGGGTGTAGAGGCTCTCGGCGTCCGGGGAGACCAACTGATACCCTTCCTGCCACTGAAAATCATTCAGTGCTAGGAGGAAATCGTTGGTATCCCGTAAGTAAGCAGGGGTGCTAGTGAGCACAGGTCTAAGTAACCAATCTAAATACTTTGATAAGGGCTCAGTCACTGAGCCGATCCCCGCCACAATCGGGCATCCAGGGGGTCGGCTCAGTGACTTATGCACCTGCAAAAAGTACCAACATGGCTTAGTCGGGAAAAGTGGTACCAGGCTCTCAGCCTGTTTGCTGGATATAAAATCCAGCATCACATATTTTTGCAACAAACTCCTCAATTGTTGTTGTATGGTAGGTAAGGGATTATCTCACAAAAGCACGTACACTGATTCATCTTGCAATTGCCTGAGGGCTTCAGATACGTAGTACTCCTTAGTCATGAGCACCACTTTGCCCCCTTTGTCGGCATTTTATAATACTTGCTGTTCTATGCTTTCTGCTGATACATGTTATGCCCTATACCTATACAAGCCATTTGTATTCTTGTAGATCCTGTTGACCAATAAACAAGTTAGAGTACAGAAAACAGTCCTCTTATTTGGAAGACAGGAATGGTTTATGCTGAATGTCAGACTGCATACTGTGTGAACGTGTATGAAGACATAACAGTAAAACAGATGCTCGTCACCAACGATAGTGGATCTGAATACACGGAGCCGCCATCACACACGCGGTCCTGGGTGTAAGATTGCAGCGGCTGCGATACAGTCACAAGAAGTTAGAGTGCAGCCCCCAGCAAGTACAGCATGATCCAGACCACGCTGGAGTCCGTTCCTACCTAGACTGAGTCTGCACAGAGACATTAAGCAGCCAGCAAAGGACACACAATGTCCGCTAGCCAGGCATCATCATACAGGACCAGGTCACGAGCAAGCTGCTCTAGCAAGTCCTCAATAAAAAAAAAGGGCTGCTCTCGCCCATGCAGAAGCCGAGGCAGCAAAAGTAAGTTCTTCCTTCCCCACACAAGAGATGCAATTAAAGCTAAGGCAAGCAGATCAAGAAACAGAGAGAGCATTACTAGAAGAGGAGAGAGCATGCCGTCAAGCGTCAATGGAAGAAGAGAGAGTATGTGTGCAAGCATCAATGGAAAAGGAGAGAGTACGCATGCAAGCGTCAATGGAAAAGGAGAGAGTACGCGTGCAAGCATCAATGGAAAAGGAGAGAGTACGCCTGGAAAAGGAGAGAGTACTCCTGCAAGTGTCACTGTAAAAAATAGCCGCAGAGAAAGAAGCAGCAGCTGCAGTAGCCAAAGCAGAGTTCCTAGAAGCCTTGGAGTTCCACGAATCTTAAACACAGCCTTGGGCCAGACCTAGATCAACAAGACCCATCACAGCGCGGCTCAGAATATGTCCATCAGCATACCAAGACAGATGACAGTATATCAGCCAGCTTATACAGAGTGTCAAAGATCCTACCTTGAACCACAGTACCTCAAGCAGGAAGGTATACGACAAGGAAATGCTGACCACAACTACCGCCCTACAGAAAAAAAGCTACAACCTTCGCTTCGACTTAAAGGGACACCCTTCGCGTCAGAACGGTATTATACAGACTTCCCTAAGCCAGAAACCCCTAAAAGGTATGGTGATACACCACACATGCAGCATGACAACAACACATCGGGTAGTAGTAGCGCTAACCAGGCCGCCATGTTCTTCGCTAAGTTCTTTGCTAAACGGGAGCTGGTTACCAAATGACTTATAAAGTTCACCGATCACCCTGAGAACTACAGGGCATGGTGAGCCTCCTTCCGGAACTCCATAAGAGACTTAGATCCTTCCTGTAGTAAGGAGTTAGATCTCTTGGTAAAGTGGCTCGGAAGTGAGTCTGCTGAACACGCCAAAAGAATCAGAGACATTAACATAAACTATCTGGACAAAGGCCTAAAGATGGTGTGGGAAAGACTTGATGAGTGTTATGGGTCAAAAGAAGCTATAGAAAATGCTTTGTTTAAGAGAATTGATAATGTTCCCAAAATAGGGGGTAGAGCTTACCAGAAGCTCAGGGAACTCAGTGACTTGTTGATAGAGGTACAGGTTGCTCAGGCAGAAAGAGATCTGCCAGGGCTAGCATTCCTGGACACCGCCAGAGGTGTCAATCCGATTGTCGAAAACTCCATTATAATCTACAACAGAAGTGGATCACGCATGGTTCCCATTATAAACAGTTTCATAATGTACCATTCCCCCCCTGCCCTCCTTTGTGGTGTTTGTAGACTTTGTCGCTGAACAGGCGAGGATTAGAAATAATCCCAGTTTTGACTTTACATTGTCATGTTCCACTACCCCTGGGGTCAAACCTCATAAAACACCAGTGGCAGTCCACAAAACTAACGTTGCTGTCACCTCCAGTTCTGTGAGAAGGTCTGGCAGACGTTCTTCTCTACCTCTTGTATGATGTTCTTTGTTTTGGTTTCACTTTCTCATCTCCTTTCCTTCTGCCAGGTGTCACTTATTTAGACTAATCGTCTTCCTTTATATTCCCTCCCATACTGCCTCACTTTGCGGTTTATACTACTTCCTGGATGAAGTGTTCACTGCCTTGAGGCTGCTTCTGCTGTTTGCTCAGATAAGTCCTTTACTTTATTGTGTTTCCTTGCTGGCTTGATTTTAGGTGACCCTGACTCCGTCCATATTAAGTGCAGGGAGCCGGTGGTCGTGTCCCCTCACTATTATAGGGTTTTCAGGTGTCACACAGACTTAGGTACGTGGGCATGCAATCGTCTACCATCGAGACCCTTCCATGTGCATAGCAGTCAGGGAGAGCTCTTGGGGTTTTATAGGGCTCACCTATAGCTCCTTAGTTTGGGATCAAGCCAGTCGCTCGTTTATTCATAAGTTCCAGCTATCTGCAAACTTCACCCGTAACATTATAAACCGCCATAACCGTCTTAAGCATGGATCCGGTTTCAGCCTTGATTGACCGCATGCAAGGTCTTTCGCTGGAGGTAGCAGATCTCTGTAAAACTGTGTCTCAGTTTCAGGTGACCGGTTCTGCTGGCGTTCATGGAGTTTGTTCCGAGCCTAAGATCTCACTTCCGGATACGTTCTCCGGGGGAAGTAGGAGAATTTTGTTCGCTTTAGAGAGGCTTGCAAACTCCATTTTCGCCTACTTCCCCATTCCTCTGGTGATGAGGAGCAGAGGGTGGGGATCATCATCGCGCTGCTCAGGGATAACGCTCAGTCTTGGGCCTTTTCGCTGCCGGTGGGGGCACGGCCCCTCCGATCGGTGGATGAATTTTTTGTAGCCCTGGGGCAGATATATGATGACCCGGATCGTATTGCTCTGGCTGAATCTAAACTGCGTTTTTTATGTCAGGGTAAACACTCCGCAGAGATATATTGTTCTAAATTTCGGAGATGGGCAGCTGATACTGGTTGGAATGATGCTGCACTCCGAAGTCAATTTTGCCATGGTCTTTCGGAAAGATTGAAAGATGCATTCGCTTTTCATGAGAGACCAGCGTCGTTAGAGTCAGCCATGTCTCTAGCTGTTCGTATTGACAGGCATCTTAGAGAGAGAGAGGAGACTACTCTTTCTTGTCATATTCAGCCCAAGGACAGTGGGACTGTCTCATTCAGTGCGCAGGGGTCTCAGTCTGTCTCAATCCCCTCTGAGGAGGAGGACATGCAGCTGGGTTTGCTTGCCTGTGATAGTAGAGGATTCAGCTCTCAGAGGAGGGCTTGTTTCTGTTGTGGGGGTATAAATCATTTAGCTAATGTTTGCCCCTCTAGGAGATTCATGAAGTTTTCTGAGGGTAATAAAAACAAAAAAATATATAAAAATAAAACTCTAAAACCTTTCCATTTGCTACTATTGGCAAGGTTGATTGCGGAAATTGAAGGTTTGCCGTTTGCTTGTAGTTCCCGTTTTCTCCTACCTGCCAGGGTGGCGCTAGACAGCAAGAACATTGTTTGTGAGATTTTTGTAGATAGCGGAGCAGCTGTCAATCTCATTGATAATCAATTTGCAACAACGCAAGGTTTCCAGGTATGCACTTAGGAAAAGGATATACCTGTTTTTGCTATCGATTCCGCTCCAATTTCTCAAAGATCGTTAAAGGGCATAGTTCACAATATCCGTTTGACTGTGGGTGACGCTCATGTTGAGGATATGTCATGTTTCGTCTTAAGCGGATTACCTACTCCTCTAGTGTTGGGGCTACCCTGGCTCACTAAACATAACCCCACCATTGATTGGCAAGCAAGGCAAATAAATGGTTGGAGTGAATTTCGCAGAGAGAATTGCTTCACGGCATCTCTTTCAGAGGTTTCTACCAAGACTGTGCCATCTTTTCTCTCTAAATTTTTGGATGTGTTTTCCGAGAGTGGTGTCCAGGTGTTGCCCCCTCACCGGGAGTACGACTGCCCTATTAATCTCATCCCAGGCGCCAAGCTGCCAAAATCACGACTATACAATCTCTCCCAACCTGAAAGGGTCGCTATGGGTACTTATATCTCTGAGAGCCTGAGAAAGGGACACATCCGACCCTCGAAGTCACCTGTTGCCACTGGGTTTTTTTTTGTTAAGAAAAAAGATGCTTCTTTAAGACCTTGTCTGGATTTCAGGGAGCTGAACCGTATCACGATTCGTGACCCATATCCGCTTCCTCTGATCCCCGATCTGTTTAACCAGATTGTTGGGGCAAAAGTTTTTTCTAAGTTGGATTTAAGAGGGGCATACAACCTAATCAGGGTCAGGGAAGGGGACGAATGGAAGACGGCCTTCAATACCCCTAAGGGTCATTTCGAGAATTTGGTTATGCCCTTTGGTTTGATGAATGCTCCGGTCGTCTTCCAACATTTTGTGAACAGCATTTTTTATCATTTAATGGGGAAGTTTGTACTGGTGTATCTAGATGACATTTAGATTTTTTCTCCTGATTTCAAGACTCATCGGGACCACCTATGTGAGGTCTTGCTGATTCTGCGGGAGAATAAATTGTACGCTAAACTGGAAAAATATGTGTTTGCGGTTCCGGAGATTCAATTTCTTGGTTTTCTTCTCTCCGCTTCTGGTTTTCGCATGGACCCTGAGAAGGTCCGCGCTGTGCTTGATTGGGAGCTTCCTGAGAATCAGAAGGCACTGATGCGGTTTTTGGGTTTTGCCAATTATTACAGAAAGTTAATTTTGAATCATTCCTCTGTTGTTAAGCCACTCACTGATATGACTAAAAAGGGGGTGGATTTTTCCTCGTGGTCAGTAGATGCGCTTAAAGCCTTTTCTAGTATTAAACAGTGTTTTGCTTCCGCTCCCATTTTGGTACAACCTGATGTCTCTCTACCTTTTATTGTTGAGGTGGATGCTTCTGAGGTGGGTGTGGGTGCGGTCTTACAGTGAGGAACAGAAGTATTTGAACACCCTGCGATTTTGCAAGTTCTTCGACTTAGAAATCATGGAGGGGTCTGAAATTCACATTGTAGGTGCATTCCCACTCTGAGAGACAGAAAATAATATAAAAAAAATCAGGAAATCACATTGTATGATTTTTAAAGAATTTATTTGTCTTGCACTTCTGAACATAAGTATTTGAACACCTGAGAAACAGCAAGGATTCTGGCTCTCAAAGACCTGTTACTGTGCCTTTAAAAAGTCCACCTCTACTCCACTCATTAATCTAACTTAGTAGCACCTATCTGAGCTCTTTAAAGACACCTGTCCACCCCACAGTCAGTCAGACGCCAACTACTACCATGGGCAAGACCAAAGAGTTGTCAAAAGACACCAGAGACAAAATTGTGGACCTCCACACGGCTGGAAAGGGCTACGGGGCAATTTCCAAGCAGCTTGGTGAAAATAGATCAACTGTTGGAGCAATTGTTAGAAAATGGAAGAGGCTAAAGATGACTGTCAGTCTCCCTCGGACTGGGGCTCCATGCAAGATCTCACCGCGTGGGGTATCACTGATGATAAGAAAGGTGAGGAATCAGCCCAGAACTACAAGGGAGGAGCTGGTCAATGACATGAAGAGAGCTGGGACCACAGTTTCAAAGGTCACTGTCGGTAGAACACTACGCCGTCATGGTTTTAAATCATGCATTGCACGGAAGGTTCCCCTGCTCAAGTCATCACATGTCCAGGCCCGTCTGAAGTTTGCCAATGACCATCTGGATGATCCAGAGGAGGCATGGGAGAAAGTCATGTTGTCAGATGAGACCAAAGTAGAACTATTTGGTCTAAACTTCACTTGTCGTGTTTAGAGGAAAAAGAAGGATTAGTTGCATCCCAAGAACACCATCCCTACTGTGAAGCATGGGGGTGGTAACATCATGCTTTGGGGGTGCTTTTCTGCGAAGGGGACAGGATGACTGCACTGTACTAAGAAGAGGATGAATGGGGCCATTTATTGTGAGATTTTGAACAACAACCTCCTTCCCTCAGTCAGAGCATTAAAGATGGGTCGTGGCTGGGTCTTCCAACATGACAACGACCCGAAGCACACAGCCAGGATAACCAAGGAGTGGCTCCGTAAAAAGCATATCAAGGTTCTGGAGTGGCCTAGCCAGTCTCCAGACCTAAATCCAATAGAACATCTTTGGAGGGAGCTGAAACTCCGTGTTGATCAGCGACAGCCCCGAAACCTGACAGATCTAGAGGAGATCTGTGTGGAGGAGTGGGCCAAAATCCCTGTTGCAGTGTGTGCAAACCTGGTCAAGAACTACAGGAAACGTTTGACCCCTGTAACTGCAAACAAAAGCTTCTGTACCAAATATTAACACTGATTTTCTCAGGTGTTCAAATACTTATGTTCAGCAGTGCAAGACAAATACATTCTTGAAAAATCATACAATGTGATTACCTGAAAAAAAAAAATATTATTCTGTCTCTCAGAGTGGGAATGCACCTACAATGTGAATTTCAGACCCGTCCATGATTTTCAAGTGGGAGAACTTGCAAAATCACAGGGTGTTCAAATACTTCTGTTCCTCACTGTATCTCAGGGTCCCTCTCCTGCCAAATGGCGACCGTGTGCCTTTTTCTCAAGGAAACTATCCTCTGCCAAGAGAAATTACGATGTGGGAGATAGGGAGTTGTTGGACATCAAATTAGCTTTTGAGGAATGGTCAGCGCCATTGGTTAGAGGGAGCCAGACACCCTATTACTGTGTTTACCGACCATAAGAATCTGGCCTATTTGGAATCGGCCAAGCGTCTGAACCCAAGACAGGCCAGATGGTCTTTGTTCTTTTCTAGGTTTAATTTTGTTGTTACGTTCTGCCCTGGGGTTAAAAATGTGAAGGCGGATGCCCTGTCACGTTGTTTTCCGGGAGGGGGGAACTTTGAAGACCCGGGTCCCATTTTGGCTGAAGGGGTGGTCGTCTCTGCTCTTTATCCTGATTTGGAGGCAGAGGTTCAGGCAGCCCAGGCAGAGGCTCCTGATCTTTGTCCTCCTGGGAGGTTGTTTGTGCCTCTCGCTTTACGACAAAAGGTTTTTAAGGAGCACCACGATACTGTCCTTGCTGGGCACCCGGGGAGTAGAGCCACAGTGGATCTCATTGCTCGGAGATTCTGGTGGCCGGCTCTTCGTAAGACGGTTGAGGGTTTTGTGGCAGCCTGCGAGACCTGCGCTCGTGCCAAGGTCCCTCATTCACGGCCATCGGGTTCTCTCCTCCCGTTACCCATTCCTTGCCGTCCTTGGATGCATCTGTCCATGGACTTCATTACGGACCTGCCTCGTTCCTCGGGGAAGACTGTGATTCTGGTGGTAGTGGACCGTTTTCGCAAAATGGCACATTTCATTCCCTTTCCTCGGTTACCCAGTGCTAAGACGCTGGCGCAAGCGTTTGTTGATCATATTGTTAAATTGCATGGCATTCCTTCAGACATCGTTTCTGATAGGGGCACGCAATTTGTTTCCAGATTCTGGAAGACCTTCTGTTCTTGCTTGGGGGTTCGGTTGTCGTTCTCTTCTGCTTTTCACCCGCAGTCGAATAGTCAGACCGAACGAGTCAATCAGAATCTGGACACATATCTGCTCTGTTTTGTGGCGGAGAATCAGGAGGGTTGGTATTCTTTTTTGTCCCTTGCTGAGTTTGCTTTAAATAACCGTCGCCAGGAGTCCTCTGATAAGTCACCATTTTTTGGTGCATATGGGTTTCATCCGCAGCTTGGGACATTCTCTGGAGAGGGGTCTTCTGGTTTACCTGATGAGGAGAGATTTTCCTCGTCTTTGTCATTTATTTGGCAAAATATTCAGGGTAATCTGAAGAGGATGAGTGAGAGATATAAGCGTGTGGCGGATAAGAGATGTGTGCCTGGTCTAGACCTGAATGTGGGTGATCTGGTGTGGTTGTCTACAAAGAATATCAAACTAAAGGTTCCCTCCTGGAAGTTGGGCCTTACAAGATCTTGTCCGTCATCAATCCCGTTGCCTTCCGTCTTGATCTTCCTCAGACTTGGAAGATCCATAATGTTTTTCACAAGTCCCTATTAAAACCTTATGTCAAACCCACTGTATCCTCCTCCGATTATTGTTGATGGTAATCTTGAATTTCAGGTCTCTAGGATTGTGGATTCTCGCATTATCCGCGGTTCTCTTCAGTACCTCGTTCATTGGGAGGGTTATGGTCCTGAGGAGAAGATGTGGGTCCCAGTGGCGGACATTAAGGCCACTCGTCTCATCAGGGCTTTCCACAGGTCTCATCCTGAGAAGGTGGGCTCTAAGTGTCCGGAGTCCACCCATAGAGGGAGGGGTACTGTCACCTCCAGTTCTGTGAGAAGGTCAGGCAGACGTTCTTCTCTACCTCTTGCATGATGTTCTTTGTTTTGGTTTCACTTTCTCTTCGCCTTTCCTTCTGCCAGGTCTCACTTATTTAGACTAATCGTCTTCCTTTATATTCCCTCCTATACTGCCTCACTTTGCGGTTTATACTACTTCCTGGATGAAGTGTTCACTGCTGGGAGCTGCTTCTGCTGTTTGCTCATATAAGTCCTTTACTTTATTGTGTTTCCTTGCTGGCTTGATTCTAGGTGACCCTGACTCCGTCCATATTAAGTGCAGGGAGCCGGTGGTCATGTCCCCTCACTATTATAGGGTTTTCAGGTGTCATACAGACTTAGGTACATGGGCATGCAATCGTCTACCATCGAGACCCTTGCATGTGCATAGCAGTCAGGGAGAGCTCTTAGGGTTTTATAGGGCTCACCTATAGCTCCTTAGTTTGGGATCAAGCCAGTCGCTCGTTTATTCATAAGTTCCAGCTATCTGCAAACTTCACCCGTGACAGTTGCCTTCACAGGTTCTCCTTACAGGCCGTTTAAGTCTTCTCAATAAGAGAACAAACTCAAAGATCTTACCGAAGAATGCCCCCTGCATAAGAAACCACATCCTCTACTAAAATGCAGAGCTTTCAGGGAGAAGTCTTTAGAGGACTGCAAAGAATTCCTCAAAGAAAACAACATCTGCTTCAGGTTCTGCGCTACAACATAGCGCTTCGCCACGAACTGTAAGGTAAATGTGACATGCACAGAATGCGGTAGCACAGAACACAACACGTCTTTACACCCTGGACCACCTCCTAAGGTATCATCCCAAGCCGAGGACCATGACGGAAAGCAGATAGACACCGACATAGACACCGCAGTAGTCACTTATCACTGTAAAGAGATCTGTAAAGGACTCGCAGGAGGGAGGACCTGCTCAAAAATCTGCCTTAGCAGAGTCTATCCGGGCGGTCACCGAGATAAGGCGATCAAAGTATATGCAATCTTAGATGATCAAAGCAACAGATCTTTAGCTAAATCCACCTTCTTTGACACCTTCAACATCATAGGGCCCAGTTCTCCCTACTCCTTAAGGACATGTGCAGGTACCGTTCAGACGGCGAGGAGAAAAGCAACTGAGTACAAGGTAGAGTCCATAGATGGTCAGACCTGATTGTCCCTACCAACCATACTGGAGTGCAATCACATACCTGACAACCGGTCTAGAATACCTACACCAGAGGTGGTGGCATACCACCTCCACCTGAGGCGTATAGCTCACCTGATATCCGAATTGGAACCAGAAGCCCCGAAAGTCTTACTTCTTGGAAGAGACATACTACGAGTTCACAAGGCTAGAGGACAGATTAATGGTCCCCAAAACGCTCCATACACCCAGAGACTTGACCTAGGATGGGTCATCATAGGAGGAGTCTGTCTAGGAGGAGCACACAAGCCGACCTCAGTCAACAGTATGCTCACCAACACACTTGAGAATGGACGTCCTTCGCTATTCCAGCCATGTCACAGCAGTTTCCTGATAAAAAGAATTGCCACACAGCGCTACTGTGCCTTGTCCTTTCACAGATCCCTCCTGTGAAGACCATGCCTGCGATGGTGAGCAAGATTACTTAGGGTGCACAGTTTTACACAGGACAAGAGAAGACAACAGGGTTGCAATGTCCATAGAAGACAGGCTGTTCTTGAAGATCATGGATCAAGGAATAGTAAAAGACAAGTCAAAAAGCTGGGTCGCACCTTTAGCGTTTAAACCCCAGAGACAATGCTTACCGAACAACAAAGAACTTGTCTACAGCCGATTTATCTCCCTCAAACACAAACTTCAGAGGACACCAGAGACTAGAGAACATTTCTTTACCTTTATAGAAAGAATATTCCAGAACAACCATGCAGAAATGGCACCCACGCTCCAAGACTCCGTGGGTGCCATTTCGGCGTGTATCATCCTAAGCAATCAGGGCAGATAAGAGTAGTAATCGACTCGAGCGCCAGCTGCGAAGGCGTTTTGCCAAATGTTGGCTTACTCTCTGGTCCAGACTTCAACAAAAGACTTCTAGAGGTACTTCTACGCTTCCCCAGAGATTCCGTAGCATTTATGGCCGACATACAACAGATGTTCCACTGCTTCCTCATGAAGGAAGAACACAGAAACTACTTGAGATTTTTCTGGTACCGCAACAACGACCCCAAAGAAGACATTGTAGAGTACCGTATGAGAGTGAACATCTTCGGAAACAGTCCTTCCCCTGCAGTCGCTATGTACAGTCTCAGACAGCTCATAGAGTCCCATGGCTTTCAGTATCACTCCTACGCTGACGACACACAAATCTACCTCTCTGGTCCAGACATTACCACCTTACTATCAAGAATCCCACAATGTCTATCTTCTATATCATCCTTCTTCGCCTCTCACTTTCTAAAACTTAACATGGATAAGACAGAATTCATAATCTTTACCCCATCTTGTTCAACCCCCCAACAGACCTATCTATCATGATCAATGGCTGCACACTCTCCCCGGTCAACAAAGTCCGCTGCCTTGGAGTGACCTTGGATTCTGCCCTTTCCTTCCGACCGCAAATCCAAGCCCTTTCCACCTCCTGCCGCCTCCAACTCAAAAACATCTCCCGCATCCGTGCTTTCCTTAACTTTGAATCTGCGAAAATTGTGGCCTTCCATCTAGCACTCTCGCACCCCTCCGATCTATCCTCAACTCTGCTGCCCGACTAATCCACCTCTCACCCTATTACTCCTCTGCCTCTCCCCTCTGCCAATCCCTTCACTGGCTCCCCATTGCCCAGCAAATTCCCTTCAAAGTACTAACAAATACATACAAGGCCGTCCATAACCTGTCCCCTCCCTACATCTCTGAGCTACTTTCCCGATACATCCCCACACGCACTCTCCGATCCTCACAAGACCTCCTTCTCTCCTCTTATCGCCTCTTCCCACAATCAACTCCAAGATTTCTCCCGTGCATCCCCCATACTCTGGAACTCGCTACCCCAACATATCAGACTCTAACCTACATTGGAATCCTTCAAAAGAAACCTGAAAATTCACCTCTTCAGACAAGCCTACAACCAGTGACCCTGCTGCCTCTATACCGCCATGACCAACTTAACTCGCACCTACTGTGTCCTTCTCCCATACCATGTAGATTGTAAGCCCTCATGGGCAGGGCCCTCTCTCCTTCTGTACCAGTTTGTAACTTGTCTTGTTTATGATTAGTGCAATTGTCTGTATTATTTATGTGCACCGCTTATCATTGTACAGCGCTATGGAATGAATGGTGCTTTAATAATAAATAATAATAATAATTCAGCCCGAGAGGGTGAAGCAAAGTATGGGTCAGATGTCAGATGCTTTGTGGAAAAAGATTTCTACGTGGACGACTGCTTGAAATTCACTCCACGAACGAGACCGCAATCAGTCTCTTAAAAGGGCTCAAGAAATGCTTGCTCTATCTAATCTGAGGTTGCACAAAATTGCCTCCAACAGCCGTGAGTTAATGGAAACCTTCTCACCCCAAGACCATTCAAGTGATCTAAAGGACTTGGATCTTAGTACTGATTCCCTTCCCATGCAGCGGAGCCTCGGTTTACTCTGGGATTTAAAGGCAGACACATCCGCCTTCCAAATCAGCAAGGAAGAAAAGCCCTTCACACGTAGAGGAGTCCTGTCCACCATAAACAGCTTATATGATCCTCTGGGATTCGTAGCGCCTGTTACTATCCAAGGTAAAATGATGTTAAGAGACTTCACCACAGAGACGTCTGATTGCGATGATCCGCTTCCCATGGAGAAAAAGGACCTGTGGACATGTTGGAAGAAGTCTCTCGAAGCTTTGACCAGCCTTCACATGGCACGACCCTATGCTCCCGTGCCATCAACTGAAGTCAAGATGCAAAGACTGTATATCATCTGTGATGCTTCAGTCAAGGCAATTGCTGCCGTAGCATACCTAAAGACCATAGATGTCAAAGAACAATGCCATATGGGATTTGTCATGAGCCAGACCAAATTGGCTTAAAAACGCGAAAACACGATTCCCAGATTGGAGCTCTGCGCTGCTGTGCTTGCAGTGGAGTTGGCTGAGGTTATACCATCAGGAATGAACCTGGAAATCGAGGAAGTTGAGTTTTACACGGACAGCAAGGTAGTCCTAGAATATATTGTGCCCTGCAAAAGTATTCACCCCCCTTGACTTTTTTAATATTTTGGTGCCTTCACAACCTGGAATTAACATGGATTGTTTCAGGATTTGCATCATTTAATTTACAGAACATGCCCACAACTTTGAAGATCTTTTTTTTTTTTTTTTTTATTGTGAAGCAAACAACAAATAGGACAAAATACCAGAAATAGTCAATGTGCATAACTATTCATCCCCCTAAAGTTAATACTTTGTAGAGCCACCTTTTCCAGCAATCACAGCTCCAAGTCACTTTGGATAAGTCTCTAGGAGCTTGCCACATCTTACCACTGAGATTTTTGCCTATTCCTCCTTGCAAAACTGCTCCAGCTCCTTTAAGTTGCATGGTTTGCGCTTGTGAACGGCAAACTTTAAGGCTTTAACTAGGCCATTCAAACACATTTACATGTTTCCGCTTAAACCAGTCAAGTGTTGCTTTTTTTAGCAGTGTGTTTGGGGTCATTGTCCTGCTGGAAGGCGAACCTCCATCCTAGCCTCAAATCACGCACAGTGTGGTACAGGTTTTGCTCAAAAATATCCCTGTATTTAGCACCACCCATCTTTCCCTTAACTCTGACCAGTTTCCCAGTCCCGGCTGCTAAAAAACATTCCCACAGCATGATGCTGCCACCAGTATGTTTCACTGTGGGGATGGTGTTCTTTGGGTGATGTAATGTGTTGGGTTTGCTCCAGACATAGCGTTTTCTCTGATTGCCAAAAAGTAAAATTTTAGTCTTATCAGACCAGAGCACCTTCCTCCATACATTTTGGGAGTCTCCCACATACCTTTTCACAAACTCACAACATGCCTTTTTGTTTTTTGTTGACAGTAATGGCTTTCTTCTGACCACTCTGCCATAAAGCCCAACTCTATTGAGCGTACGGCTTATTGTCATCCTATGTACAGATACTACAGTCTCTGCTGTGGAACTTTGGAGGTCCTCCAGGGTTACCTTAGGTCTCTGTGCTGCCTCTCTGATTAATGCCCTCCTTGCCTGGTCCGTGAGTTTTTGTGGGCGGACGTCTTAGAAGCAACGGAGCGGGGCGCAGCATAGCGCAGTGCTAGCTGACTTAGGGGGAAGACTGCAGGCTAGGAGAGGGTTAAAGTTCCTGGTGGCATGTTAAGGGGTTGGTAGAGTTAAGTGGGGAGGAGTTGGGTTTTCGGCGGGAGGATATAAGATTGGGAGGTGGCGCTTAGGGTCAGTTCAGCCTTACCAGCGTGAATTTCGGTGACATGGCCTCCTTGGATGAGCTGTTGGCGTCGGTGCGGGCCGCGGTGCAGGTACACGGGGTGGACTTCATGCAGCAGTCTATTCAGGCTGCCCTTCACCCTCCTGCCCCTCCAGTTGCAGTAGCTCGTGCTGCCAGGGCCAGGCGATCCGTCCCCCCTGAGCGCTTGAGCCCAGAAGCTACCCCCCGGGTCCGCCGACGCATTCGAAGCCCCGCCAGGGACCCTCCGCTGCGGTCTGAGGTGTCCGTGGCCTCTTGGACCCCCAGGCGCAGCGGGAGGAATTCTGTATCGCGTGGCGGGCCGGCGGGAGAGGGTCAGGCTTCCCCTAGACCCGTCTCCCTTTCAGCGAGGGGGAGGGACGGTTCTCAGGCGGCGACGTCCCCGCGAGATGCTCCGCGCCGGGGGAGAGCCAGGAGGACCTCACCTGTGGTTGGAAGTCATGTTGCGGCCGGGCTGTCCAGTGGCCTGGGCCTACCTGCTTTTGAAGAGAGGGTGTCTCCGGCGCTGCGGCGGAGGGATTCGGGCCGGCAGCTTCAGAGTGAAGAAGATGTGAGCGCAGCGGCCGGCTTGGATGTAGGTGCGTCGCGACCCCTTGTGGTGGGTCGGCGACATTGCAGCCGGATAGATGTTGGGGATCATGCTGGGGTCACGCACCCTGAGCGGAGGCATGGTGGGGCGGCTTGTGGCCGGATGGCTACAGAGTCGGTATCAATTGAAGCAGGAGAGATGCTAGAACTGCGGCCAGAGGATGAGGCCCGCCCGGCTGGGGTTCGGACTGTTACCCTACCCTCACGTCGGTGCCTTGAGGGGGAGGCATTGCAGCTGGAGGAAGGAGAATTGGAGTCTGGAGAGGATGTCGCGGCAGGCGGAAGGGACGACGCGATTCCAGAAGAAGCCGTGCCATGTGGAGTGAGCTCGCCGGTGCGGACGGGACGTCTGTGAGTGATGCGGCGGCTGCCGGAGTATCCATCCGGGGACGGCCAGGTGAGATGACGACGTTTCAGTTGCCAGTTGGGGGTGCAGTTTCGCATTGTGTGGGGGGATCTGATGTTTTGGCCCGGGAGGTCTATCGGGGATGTTGTCATTGTTGTCGCGGTTGGGGTCAGGGGCTCCTGCATCTCCGGCGTCGGTCTGGGCGCCTGTGCAGGCAGTGGGGACTTTAGAGCAGGGGACGGTGCAAGGTTTGGTTGGAGTAGGGGATAGCGTGGTCACAGGTGGTGTGCAGGCCTCAGGGGCTGGGGCTGGGGTTAGAGGTGATGTGGGGGATAGCGTTCGGTTGGCGGACGCGGCGAAAGGGGAAATTTATGTGTGCTTTGAAGGGCCGTTGGGGGCTCATTTGAAGCAGGAAATCAGGGAGAAGATATGGAGGGATGAATATGTCAAAATATTTTCATTGCTTCCTTTGGAAAAATTTAATCTGGACCGGGGTAAGCCGGATGATAGTAAAAAAGAGGAGGAGGAAAGGAGGCGGTACAGGTTGATCCCACGTACGTTTCAGAATTGGCTTCAGGCCTTTGCGATTTTGGCCAGTGTGGTTGGGGAGAAATCACCGGAACATTGCTCAGCACTGTTCTGCTATATGGATGCGATAGGGGAGGCTCATCGGACTTATGGGGGTGTAGCGTGGCTTAGGTATGATGAGCAGTTCCGGCAGCGGAAGGCGGTCAGGCCTAGCATACGGTGGGATCATAAGGACATTGGTCTCTGGATGCGGTTGATGGCGGCGCCTAGGAGTGGCCCTCAGCCCTTTCGGGGATCGGCCGGGGGTCCCTCGGCTTCTGAATCCCAGGGAGGAGGTAGAAAAGGCTGTTGTTGGCAGTATAACGAGGGACATTGTAGGTTCTTGTCAGATTGCCAGTACAAGCACGAGTGTTCCGGGTGCGGTGGCTCCCATAGTTTGTCGCGTTGCTTCAAGCGAGGAAGGGGTAAGGGACCCGAGGCTATGCAGAAGAGGGGTGACTCCGGTGAGGGTGGGAGAGATGGAGCCCTATTTAAAGAGTTATCCAAATAGAGATGTTGGGCGGTTGTTGTTGGCGGGGTTTACTGAGGGTTTCGTGATCCCGTGTAGTTCAGTAGTGCCGTGTTTGTCAGCGCGGAATTTGTCCTCTGCGTTGCGTCATCCGGAGGTGGTAAAGGATAAGATTGAGAAGGAGGTTGCGGCTGGCAGGGTGGTAGGCCCCTTTAAGGAGCGTCCCTTGCCGGACTTGTGGGTGTCCCCGTTGGGTTTGGTGCCTAAGAAGGAGCCCAATAAGTTTAGGCTTATTCATCATTTGTCCTATCCACAAGGGGGGTCGGTGAATGATGGGATAGCGGACGAGTTGTGCTCCGTGTCGTACACGTCTTTTGATGCAGCGGTGCAGTGGGTTAGGCGTTTCGGGCAAGGCGCCCTGCTTGCTAAGACAGATATCGAGGCTGCCTTTCGGTTGTTGCCCATTCACCCGGATAGTTTGCATTTACTGGGTTTTCAATGGGAGGGTTGTTTTTATGTTAATTGTTGTTTGCCCATGGGCTGTGCAATTTCTTGTTCACTGTTTGAATCGTTTAGTTCTTTTTTGGAGTGGGTGGTGAAACAGGAGGCTGGATGGAATTCTGTGCTGCATTATTTGGACGGTTTTTTGTTCTTAGGTCCGAATCCAGGGTGTGTCCTGTGTTGTTGCATACGATGGAGCGAGTGGCTGCGAGGTTTGGCATTCCGTTAGCGGGGGGAAAAACGGAGGGGCCTTCCACGGTTATGACGTTTTTGGGGATAGAAATTGACAGCATGGCCATGGAATGTCGGTTACCGGACAACAAGGTGTCTGATTTGTTAGAGGAGCTTGTTTTTCTGCGGAGAGCTAAGAAGGTTCAGCTTAGGTGGGTTCAGTCTGTATTGGGAAAATAGAATTTCGCTTGCCCTATTTTGCCGATGGGGAGGGTTTTTTGCCGGCGTTTAGCGTTAGCTACGGCGGGGGTTGTCGCCCCTTTTCATTATTTGCGTTTACCTGTTGCGGTAAAGGAGGATTTGGCGGTGTGGGAGAATTTTCTGGGAGAGTATAATGGGCGGTCTATGTGGATGGAGGAAGCGATTAGCAGCGTAGATTTGGAGTTGTTTTCTGATGCCGCGGGTTCGTGTGGATACGGTGTTTTTTGCCAGGGCCAATGGAGTGCGGGTGCGTGGCCGGTGGAGTGGGAACAGGCTGGTTTCCTTAGCAACTTGGTTTTGTTGGAACTTTTTCCCATTGTTTTGGCTACGGAGTTGTGGGGGGATTGGCTCAAGAATCGGCGGGTTCGTTTCTACTGTGACAACATGGGTGTGGTGCAGGCGATTAATAGCCAGATGGCTAATTCTCCACCAGTGTTGAATTTACTTAGGCATTTGGTATTGCGGGGGCTGCGGTTAAATGCATGTTTTGTTGCGGTGCATGTTCCTGGTGTAGATAACTCACTCGCTGATTCCCTTTCTCGTTTTCAGTGGGATCGTTTCCGCAGCTTGGCGCCGAGCGCCGAAGTTCAGGAGTTACCCTGTCCCCAGTGGCTCTGGAGCGTGGCCTTGGGGTGTCAGCGGGCCTGATTGGTCAGTCGCTCAGTAGAGGTACGTGGTTGGCTTATTCGTCAGTGTGGTTGTTGTGGGAGGAGTTGATAGAACGGGTCGGGGGGTGTAGTTCGGTTGATGACTTTAGGACCTTATTGGTTTTTTGGGTAGGTTCGTGTTATGCTGAAGGTTTGTCGTTTTCTGTGGCGTCGAAGAGGGTGGCGGCTGTCGCCTTCTGGTTGCGCTTGCGGGGTGTTGCTGATGTCTCTAGGTGCTTTTTGGTTCGGCAGGCGCTAAAAGGATATCGGCTGGGAGTGATTCGTAAGGACTGTAGACGGCCGGTTTCTTTTGAGGTGTTACAGGTCTTGTGGGAGAAGGCAGGGTTGGTTTGTGTGTCTGTATTCGAAGCGCTTTTGTTTAGGGCAGCGTTTTCGTTGGCCTTTTTTCGGAGCCTTTTGAATTTCGGAATTGGTATCCGCCAGTCGTATGGGTGATGGTGGTTTGTTGAGAGAGGATGTATGGTTGGGAGATGGCGGTCTGCGGTGTGTGATACGCAAGTCAAAAACGGATCAGGTAGGTAAGGGGGCAGTTTTGTGGCTCAGGCCTTTTGCTGGGTCGGTGCTTTGTCCGGTGCGTTGTGTGGAGGATTATTTGGAGGTGCGGCCTGATGGTAGGGGTTCATTGTTAGTTCACCGGGTTATCACGTTTTCAATTTATTGCTGTTTTTAAAAAATGTTTGGGTGCAGCTGGTCTTCCCGTTCATGAATATGCTTCTCATTCTTTTCGGATAGGGGCAGCGACTGAGGCGGCCAGGTGGGGGCTCGGGGAGGAGGTTATAAAACGTATTGGGTGTTGGGAGTCGGATTGTTTTCACTCTTATATTCGGCTTCATCTGTTGTGATTATTAGGGGGTGGTGTTGGTTAACGGTATGTGGCATGTTGTGAAGTGTTGTCACAATTATTTTATTTGTTTTTAGGGGCAGCGCCTTGTCTCGCATGGATCTTCGGGCACTCATACGTCTACTGGGGGGCCTTACGCGCAGATGTGAGGAGGAATGGACGCCAGTTGGGTTTTCCGACGGAGGAATTGCTAGTCCGGTGGATTGGTTTGAGGGGGCTTCTTTGGGGTGGGGTTTTGCCTGAAATTCACATTAATGCCACTTTAGATCGTCCGCCTGATATATTGGTGCTTCATGTGGGAGGCAATGATTTGGGAGTACGGTGTTCCCGGGATGTGATCCGGGATATCAAGTTGGATGTGCTGCGCCTATTGTCGGAGTTTCCGGATTTGTTGCTGGTATGGTCGGAGGTTGTGGCTAGACGTTGCTGGCGGTTTGCTAGGTCGGTGGAGCGGATCAACAAAGCCCGAGCGAAGTTGAATAAGGAGGTGGGGCGTTTTGTCCGCAGGCAGGGTGGTATAGTTGTGCGTCATCGAGAGTTGGAGGCGGCGTCGCCTCAATTCTTAAGAGAGGATGGTGTACATCTGAATGAGGTGGGCATCGACATGTGGGCGTTAGGTATCCAGGAGGGTTTGGAGACGGCCATTAGGGTGTGGCGGGACGCCCACAGGTGAGGTGTCACCGGTGGTTGTCGGTGGCTGCTGGAAATAGGATCCTGGGGAGCAATTCAATGGTTAAGAGGTGCAGGACATGTTGGAGTCTGCATCTCAGATGGTTTGTTAATGCCGAGGATGGGGCCCCTGTTTGGGCTACAAGGCCTACAGGGGGGGATACTAGTATACTTCAAGGAGTTGGTGCCCTTGGGTCGGTGAGTGCGGCCAAGGGTAAGTCTTGAAGTGTGAGGTGAGGCGGTGAAGGAGGATACGGCTCGTTTGGGTTGCCCTCCAGCATCCTTGGTACGGTGCATAAGGTTGATGGATGTGTAAAATGCCTGATGTTATTATGGTTATTGTTATCATTATTATGATTATTATTATTATTGATGTTATATGTTGTACGATGTGGTTTTGTTATTTGTGAAATAATAAAGTTGGCCATCATGGCCATTTCACCAAGCAAGTAAGTGTTGGTGTGGTTATTTAAAGGGGATAACAGGGTAGGTTTGTAGCCGGAGGAGATTCTTCCATCCTATTAAGTCACTTGGCAGGTTTGCTGTTGTGTCATGTTCTTTCCATTTGGTTATGATAGATGTGATGGTGCTCCTGGGGATTTTTTTAAAACCTAACCCTGACTTGTACTTCTCAACAACATTGTCCCTTACTTGTTTGGACAGTTCGTTGGTCTTCATTGCAGAGTTTTGTTAGTGATGTCTCTTGCTTAGGTGTTGCAGCCTTTGGGGCCTTTCAAAAAAGGTGTGTATATGTAATGACAGATCATGTGACACTTAGATTTTACACAGGTGGACATCATTTCACTAATTATGTGACTTCTGAAGATAATTGGTTGCACCAGAGCTTTTTATGGGCTTCCTTAAAAAAGGGGGTGAATACATACGCACATGGCAATTTTTTTTTCTATTTCTGAACAATAGTTTTATTTATATATTTTTCTCATTTCACTTCACCAACTTAGACTATTGTGTTCTCATCCATCACATAAAATTCAGATTAACAAAACATTGAACTTAAGGCTGTAATGTAACAAAATATGAAAGGGGTTGAATACTGTTGCAAGGCACTGTATTTGCAACGCAACCAGACGCTTTTATGTCTACGTCTGCAATTGGGTGCTAAGGATCAGGAGATCCACTTGTCCTAACCAGTGGCACTACGTACCTACACAGCATAATCCTGCAGACCACGCAACTAGATCCGTCTCACCAAGCCACCTTAAAGACACAACATTGTTTACAGGCCCTACATTCCTGTACCGTTCAACATATTGCAACATCGGATCCGACACATTCGAATTGGTAGACCCAGATACAGATGAAGAAATCTGACCTGAAGTATCTACTCTATGCACAGTGACTTCGAACCACCAATAAAAATCCTATCGTTTCAACAGGTTCTCCATCTGGATGTTGCTCTTTTGTGCTATAGCCTGTGTAGTCCATACAGCTCAGACATTACCTGTGAGCAAGAAGTCCTGCAAAGTTTGGCATCACTACAAACGTACCTTTACTGCTACTAATCGGGAAAGGTCCAAGAACATAATAATTCACACTGTACAACATGAATGTCATGCTAAGGAAATAGACTAGCTCAGTAAAAGCCAAACAGTCTCCAAAGACAACACTTTGGAGAAGCTTGGTCCCACCATTGACCAAAATAGGTTGCTAAGAAGAAGGATTCAGGGGTGGCCTCTGTTGACGCCAGACGGGGGGTGTTCTGCCTCCAGCAGAGAGAGATTTATTTCAGTTCACGTCTATTTCATTTCTAATTCATTCTGCTGCACTTTCTGCATTCCAATAATTATTAGTTAGGTAACAGCACCATCTAGCAGTGGTAAAAATGTATTGCACCTTGTTATCTTGTTAATAAAGATTACTGCTTTGTGGGAGGTGCTAAGCATTGTGGGTAGTGCAAGGCATTCTGGGAAGGAGAAGCCAGTCTACATACAGACTATAGGACATCATCAGAGCTGTTCCATGCAGTTCTCCTTCTTAAACTCCACCATCTTTGTGCAAGTATATCTGGTGAGTGAGATCTACCTTTGTTTCAGGGACAGTATGTTATGCTGAGCTGTTCAAGTAGTTGTAGTGTTACTCAGGGAGTTATTTCTGTTAGATAGGCACGCAGTCTTATGTATAGGCAGCCATTTTGTATATTTGCTCAGTGTTATGCAAATATTATAATACTGTACATGCTGTTAAATGCTTTCTGCTGATATATGTTATGCCTTATACAAGCGATTTGTATTCTTGTTGTTTTACCTATTCACGATCCTGTTGACCAATAAACAAGTTAAATAACTGAAATAAAGTGGCCTGAATGTGAGGAAACGCTCAAAAACCCCAAACACTGTGGCATGTTTATAACCAAAGGAGTAATTCCTCCGCGTGTGAATCCCTAGCAAAAATGCATACAATAGAGGATGTCGGCAGCGGACCACATGCACCACAATGGCATCCCACACAGGATGGGATAATGTGTGTCTGCGAATATAAAAATACATAAATCACTGCGAAAGGTGCACCACAACAATATGCAACTGACAACACTGGCTAATCCCTGAAGCTGATGTTAAGAACTGAGACTTTAGCCAATGTATTCCTGTCAGGAACACATTGGAGCCCTTTTGCACCACCGACTTTATTCCTTAAGTCATAGGAATGTGCGTTGTACAATCTATGTACTCAAAGTCATCTATATGTGACAGCACGGGTTGAGGGTAAATCATAGGAATACCTATACTAGAGAACAGCACCTCTTGAGATATTATTCTGTCCTTCCTACAATTAAATGTGGATCCACCCCGACATTTGCCTTTACCCTCTTATTTGGAAGACAGGAATGGTTTATGCTGAATGTCAGACTGCACACTGTGTGAACGTGTATGAAGACAGAACACACAGCCTATGTTTTCTCCTGTCCCCGATGCTCTTTTACTACATTTTTAATTTCAGATTCTTGAGGCTTTAAAGAAGCGGCTGATATTAAGTCATTTCATACCCGCCTTGCAAATGATCTTTGTTTCATAATTTTATGATGGCTTCTAAGCCAAGAAGGAATATTTTAGTTATGGGGACAGGGAGGTTAAGCAAAGAAATATTTTGCGCTGATTCCTCTACACATCTGTGGAAGAGAGAGAAGACAGTGTTTTAACTACCTTACTGTCTATACTAGAAGAGGATTAACACCTTAAATAGCCATGGAAAGTCTGATTCAAACCAACACCTACAAGACTCGAGCCTTTCACTTGTTCCATGGCTGAATAGAAATGCAGTCTTTCAATACATTTAATTAATTCAATATTTTTATGTCATTTTCCTGCACATTTGTGTTTTGATCTGTGTCTAAGATAAATAACAAACACGACGCGTTTCTGAAAATGGCCCATATTTCCAGAGAGCGGCCAGCGACAGCTCTTAACTGTGACATGATTTGCTTCATGGAAACTGTGCCTGCTACTTTTGTCACTTGTGTTTGTAAAATACGGTTTCTGTCTCGGCTCAGGCCATTAATTCTACCTGTCCTGAGGTTGGTTTCATTTTTTTTTTTTCTGTAATTTTAAAGGTTTTTATAAATGATTTAATTGTGAAATTGAATTTAATGGAGTTTATTAAGTGTTCGAGCTGGGTAGTAAATGTACTGTTGTAAGGAGGAAAGGATTTGGAAGGAAGGAGAGTAGGTCTGGTTAGATACATTTTAAAGATTTCCACCGTGAACATGCAGATAAATAGGTGATGGATAAATTGGAGATGATAGATAGATAGATATAGATAGATATAGATAGATATGAGCTGGATAGAGAGACATGATTGATAGATAGATAGATAAATAGATAGATAGAAAGAAAGATATGAAATAGATTCCAGATAGATAGATATATATATAGAGATAGTTAGATAGATAGATAGATAGATAGATAGATAGTTAGTAGATAGATAGATGTAAATGGTACCAATAAAAATTACAGCTCACCACGGAACAAAACAAACCCTTACACGGCTCTACAGATGGAAATATAAAAAGCTATGGGTGACAGAATATAGCAATGAAAAATACTATTTATTCAAAGGTTTTATTCTTTTAAAGTAGTAAACTATAATAAAAAACAACATTAATTTTGTATCAGATCTGCAAAATAGGGTTGTCATGTCATTCTTTAGCATGGTGAATACCAAAATAAAAATTAAAATTAAAAAAATATTGGTAGAATTGTGGCTTTCAGTTTGACCAGAGAAATAATTTCTTTCCATTTTTCTAATACGAGAAATGCTAAATTAAATAGTGCTATTAAAAAAGACAACTTGTCCGACCAAAAATAAGTCTCATATGACTTTTTAAGAGCAAAATGTAAAAAGTTACGGCCCTCTGAAATCAGGGGGAAAATACAAAAATGCAAAAACAAAAACTAGCCTAGTACTTCATCCACATGCACTTTTGATAATATATCCTAACAATTTAGCCAAAGGTATATTTAATAATATAATGCACACTCCACACCAAACACACCAGAATACAAGTATCTGCTGATCTTTCATTCAGGGAACAAGCTACCTTCTGTTACAGCCAAATATTTAACATTTGTTACTTATCAGTCCCGAGCATCAGCGGCCATTTTTCTACACCCCAGTTCCTATGTTTTCATGCATAGCTGAGATGCTTGGCCTTGTTTCCATATCGAAGGCATGGCTTTCTGGGTGCAATTCTTTCTTGATGACCACTTTTTCCCAGACTTCTAGGAACAGTATATGGATGTACCTGGGCCTCACTGGCTTCTGCCAGTTGTGAGCTGATGACATGATGTGTCTTTCATCTGCTGCACTAAGCTTTCAGAAAATAGATAGGGATTTGGTCAGGCTCAGGATCAATGGTGTCCTCAACATCATCAAGTCTGTCTGAGATTACATGAAGAGACATAAGGATCTGATTCTGAACAAGCCTACATCCACAAAAGATCTGTGGTTAGATCTCAGATTAGACCCCCAATCAGACCCCCAATATTAATCTAACCTCAGTTTAGAGCCCCAATCAGACCTGTTAATTGCGCTTCTGCTCATTCATATGTTGGGACTTGGGATCAACGTTACTTTTTTTTTCTAGCACGAGGTTAATCTATCTATCTATCTATCTATCTATCTATCTATCTATCTATCGAACAGTGTCTTAGAGGCTGGTACTTTTGCATTCTTTAAATGAACATTTTCCTCAGAAAGGGGTATTTTTGTTGAACTCAATATTTATAAAGATTTTTTAGAATGTTTGGCTGTTTTTCTTTTTCATTATTTTATACAAAATATTGTCTTTGTGTAGCAGGCAACACAGTGAGACAAACCTATATTGGAAACCCATTGTCAGTTTACTGCTGCTGTGAGGGAAAGATGTTATCTGCTAGGCTACTTTCACATCCGTGCTATGTATTTCCATTCTTCTGCTCTGGTATAGGAGCAGAAGAATGAAAACAATGCACATAACTGAAGCAAACGGAACCTTACAGACCCTATTGACTATAATGGGATCCGTTAAATTTCTGTTAAGAACATTTTTGTCGCGGATAAAAAAAAAGTCCTGCTTGCAGGACTTTTCTCTATGCTATTTTTAACTAATTCTGTGACAGAAGCCTCGAATAGAGCCTCTGATGCAGATGTGAAAGTAGCCTTAATTTGACAAAGACAAAAATTTGTAATGCATTTTTCTCACAGGGATATTTGTGTGGCTGAGGCGACTTCTTGGGAAGTCAGTGGCTATCATATAGGCGCTCAACCCCAACACACAACACACACTAGGTTCAATTTTGTAGGAAGCCAATTATTGCCTTTTTGTAAATTTTTGGAGTTTGGGAGGAAACCCGAGTACCTGGAGGAAACCCATGCAAACACGGGGAGAACATACAAACTCCATGCAGATGTTCTCTTTTGTTCTAACCCAGGACCCCAGCGCTGCAAGGCACTAGTGCTAACCACTCAGCCAAGTATAATAGTAGATTGGCAGAATTAGGAAAAAAGTAAGACAGCTCTAATGTTCTCATGACAGGCCTAGATAAAGATGCCCACAGAAAAGTATTGCACGTACTAATGTAATGTGTGTTGCTTTAATTGAATCACTTACACCCCCTTCCCTTTCTAGTCACAGTGATGGCCTGAAAGAGAAACCCAAGCAAGATTGTATGCCTGGATAAAAGTCAGGGCAGGAAGTAGAATACTTGGAGTGACTTAAAAAAATATATCTAGAGAACCATCTGTAAAAAAAATAATAATCATTACCTACAGACGGGCACTGAGCTGACTTCTCCAGTTTCTCGTCTGGTAGCAGACGGGTCTGTGCTTAAGAAAGGCCTGAACTAACTGTCCCTCTCTCTCAGAAGAATGGTACCCTGGCCAAAGGTCTAATGGCCCAGGGTCTGTTTCTCAGTCATCCAGCTGGCTCCTTGGTCAAAAGGCCTGTGACTGGGTCTGTGGCACAGTATCCCTATCCCAGAATCTTCTGGTCACCTGTGCAATCTGGCAGAGTCTCTGCTACTAAACACAAGTCCCTATCTGCAGACAAAGGAGACTCTGACTTTTATACAGTTTTTAACTGATATTGGACCTTCTAGTGGGAGGGGTGAAGGTGGAGAATTACAGCCTAACTGAAGCAATGTTGCAGTTCTAGGCTGCCATAGACTTGTATTGGGCCTCAATACAAGTCAATGAGAATGACTAAGCAGTTTTCAGTCATAAACAACAGTCTGACAGAGCTAATCCAGATGTCTGACAGAGCTAACAGTTAAAGGTTTACTTAGTTTTTTCCCTCCAAAACTCAGCTCTGCATAGTCCCTTATGACAGCAGTGGAAAATTACCAGCTTCTCAGTGCACAGGCTAGAAATTCCCAAGGTTTCTTAGTTTTAACTGGCAGTGCATTAAGCCTTTCTACAATTTAGCAAAAATACAGTGCAGTAGCAGTGCAAATGAACATGATATATCATATAAAATGCAATTCAACAGTATAAGGCTACTTTCACACTTGCGTTGTTGTTTTCTGGTATTGAGATTCGGCAGAGGATCTCAATGCCCGAAAAAAAAGTTTCCTTTTATTGCTCATGCATTCTGAATGGAAAGAGATCTGTTCAGGATGCAGCATTCAGGATATCTTCCCTTCTGGCAGCATTCCATTTTGTGACTGGACACGAAACTGCTACAAGCTGCAGTTTTGTTTCCGTTCATAAAAACAAAAAAAAAACGGATCAGGCACTGAAAACAATCTAAGGCTACTTTCACACTAGTGGCAGCCTTCTCCGGCGGGCTGTTCCGGTGGGTGAACATGTTGTAGTCTTATTCCGGCTGCCTCTCGGCATGTTTATAGTCAATGGGGCTGGAGCGGACCGCTGTCGGCACGTGTGCACTAGCGGCAGCACGGATCCGGGAGCCTGTTCACCCGCCGGAACAGCCTGCCAGAGAAGGCTGCCGCTAGTGTGAAAGTAGCCTAAGTCAGTGGTGCCAGATCTGTTTTTTATGGAGCCTAAAAATCCAGATCCTTTTTTTTCCGTTTTGATTTCACACAACCGCATCCTAATGGAACGGACGCATCCTGATGTGCAAAATCAAAACAGATCCATTTAATTCCGGTATTGAGATCCTCTGCCGGATCTCAATATCGGAATTAACAATGCAAGTGTGAAAGTAGCCTAAAACAGTATAAGTGCAAATGACTGCATAAATCACAGTGCAAGTTAATCCTTCAAAATGCACTGAAATGGTGAGTTGATAGCTTTGCATAGCAGCAATAGGGGCAATTGTCCACAAACCTCCAGACTCCAAAGTTCCCTTGCTCCAGGGCACTACGAGTATTTCTAGAACATTTGATTGAAAGGTAAGCGCTCTGGTTAGTATAGCTATCTTTGTGTCCTGATTCATTCTGCACACAATCGGGGAGATATACTAATCAAAATGTGCCAGAACTCTGGCGCAAGTTGCTCCAAAAAGTGTTGTACACATTTGCCACTTATTTATTATTTTAGACACTTTCAGACACCTTTTGCAACTCGTCAGATAGGGTTATGTGGATTATCAGAGAGAGGGTGTGGCTTAGTATGAAAGCGGTGTGGTCTAAATGTGGAACTGTGTGCCACAAAATGCTCCAAACTTTTGGTGTATTTTTTGGAGTAAACTAAAGGTACATTTACACTGTGCCAACAAGCCGACAATTATTGGGAAGGAAATTTTTCTTCCTGACAATTGCCTGCTCGTCAGTGGAGGTGAAGAACTTTATTTACATGTAGCTATCTCCTCCCTTGTATGAGAACGAGTCCTCATACAGATTCATTGTTTCTGGGCAGCACAGTGCTGTTCACACAGCATGATCTGCTACCAGGAAATGATGATTCAGGTGTCCACATGAAAGATCAACTTACCCGATGAACGTACGTTTTGCTCATTCATCAGGTGATCTGTGGCACCTTTACACAGGCAGATTGTATCATCCAGCACCATTTACTGTGATAAATCTGGCGCAGTTTTCTGTCTAAGAGTAGACTGTCTTAATTTTAGACAGTATTGGTAAATGTGTAGATTTTGCTTTTATTTGTCTATGGTTCCTCATGGTAATCGTTTAAAAATACATAACACATAAAAACAGGGTGATTATATTACTGTAATGTATAAGGCAAAGGATCTTAAAGGGAATGTGTCATCAGAAATGACCTGCTTTTTAACCCCTCCCTGGGCCAGTTTTTGCTCTTCTGCCCAGGCCATTTTTTGCAAATCTGACATGTGTCACTATGTGGTAATAGCTTTGGAACACTTTTACTTATCAAAGTCATTCTGAGATTGTTTTCTCGTGACACATTGTACTTCATGATAGTCATAAATTTGAGTCAATATATTTCACCTTTATCTGGGAAAAAATCCCAAATTTACCCAAAATTTAGAAAAATTCCCAAATTGTCAAATTTCTCTACTTTTATAATAGTTATTACTTTACATTCCCCATATGACTACTTCATGTTTGGATCATTTTGAAAATGACATTTTATTTTTTGGGGAAGTTAGAAGGCTTAGAAGTTTGGAAGCAATTGTTGAAAATGTTTCGGAAATTTTCCAAAACCCACTTTTTAAGGACCAGTTCAGGTCTGAAGTCACTTTGTGAGGCTTACATAATAGAAATCACCCAAAAATGACCCCATTTTAGAAACTACACCCCTCAAGGTATTCAAAACTGATTTTACAAACTTTGTTAACCCTTTAGGTGTTCCACAAGAATTAATGGAAATGGAGATAAAATTTCAGAATTTCACTTTTTTGGCAGATTTTACATTTTAAATTATTTTTTCCCAGTAGCAAAGCAAGGGTTAACAGCCAAACAAAACTCTATATTTATTACCCTGATTCTGCGGCTTACAGAAACACCCCACATGTGGTCATAAACTGCTGTATGGGCATACGGCAGGGCGCAGTAGGAAATGAACGCCATATGTATTTTGGAAGGCAGATTTAGATGAACTGGTTTTTAGATGCCATGTCCCATTTGAAGCCCCAATGATGCACCCTTACAGTAGAAACTCAAAAAAGTGACCACATTTTGAAAACTACGGGATAAGGTGCCAGTTTTATTGGTACTCTTTTGGGGTACATATCATTTTTAAATGCTCTATATTAAGTTTTTTAGTGAGGCAAGGTAACAAAAAAAATTATGTTTTGGCACCGTTTTTTAACAACATTCATCTGACAGGTTAGATCATGCACTATTTTTATAGAGCAGGTTGTTACGGACGCAATGATATCAAATATGTCTACTTTCTATGATGTTTGTTTCAGTTTTACATAATAAAGCATTTTTGAAAACAAAAATTTGGTTTTTGTATCTCCATTTTCTGAACGCCCTATTTTTTTTATTTTTCTGCCGATCATCTTGTGCAGGGGACCTTTTTTTGCAGGAAGAGTTGAAGTTTTTATTGGTACCATTTTTGGGTACATATGATATTTTGATCATTCATTTTTAAACTTTATGGGGCAAGGTGACCAAAAAATTGGGCAGCCTCTGCATGGCATAGGACTGTCATCTGACACATCGAGTCCCCGCACCAACAGCGCGGGCACTCGATGCGCTCCCTCACCCGACACAAACCACTTCTATGTCACGGTCAGTGCGGACCGCGGCATAGAAGGGGTTAAGCCGCGGGCATCGGCTTTTACAGCGATGATGGCGGATGCAGCAGGGGCCTGGCTATCATGGACTGCCAGGCCCCTGCAGTGATCGCGCGTACACCGCTCCGGTGTCCGCCCGATCACCATGACGTACTAGTACGTAAAATTGCTGGAACGCAGTGGATTCCATGACGTAATAGTACGTCATGTGTCGGGAAGGGGTTAAATTACTTTTTTATGTTTAAAATATTTTTTAAGCATTTTTTATGATGTTTTTAATTTTCAAGTATTCCATATATTTAAACAAAAAAAATAAAATATCCTGCAATTTTTGCACTGGCCACTATGTCTAATAATTGGCATCAGTTCCTTGTCTGTACAGATCACTTTACTGCAGTTACCTGCTTATCTGTCATTCTAATCCTGCCTGTAATGATATCTCCTTTGTGTATAGATAAGACAGGATCCACCACTCACAGTAGATTGTCGAAGCTTCTCTATTCTTTCGTTGTACAATGACCTCTGCACAGGTCACAGAACATGCCTAGAAAACTGTCCCATAGAAGTCACTGAGGTCCCCCCCAACCATTGTGTCTAAGGCCCATGTTGCTGCCGTAAAGCAATTTTCTTAATGCTTTCTAAATGTTGTTTAGAACAGCTCAGGCAAGATGGCCGCCCCCATAATCATGTTCAGGATAAAGAAATCTGCAATCAGAAAATAAAAACAGATTAGAAAAAAAGATGTGTTACTATCTAATTCTAACTGGGAGATAAAATTTTTGGCGACACATTTTCTTTAAGAGTGCTTTTTGTAGCTTGCCACTAGAGGGAGCTGCACATGTCGGTAAATGCCATAGTCTGAGCCAAGGTTCTCGACCTTATCCCAAGGGACACACCCCATGTCTCCAGCACTGTGAGATCATAACCTTGGTGACTTGATGCCAATTATTTCAATAGGGTTACTTGGCATCTTGAGCATCACTGGTCCAACCGAACAGCCACAAACCAAAACTAATGCCTATAATACATGAAAATAAAAGCAATGAGAATAGACAACGAAAAGTACAGTCTACTTCCTGATATATTATTAGCTCTTGGTAGAAATATAATACGTTCCCTTAAAAAGCCAAACTGGCTCTCCACATTGACACCAGCTCTGGTCACCACAAGTCGGAAAAGCTACTTCCATCAGTTAAATTTACATATGCGTTTTTCATTACTCTGTTCCCTTTACTGCGGAGCCAAGATTCCATACAAGAGAAAATATTAACAGAACCCTATTTAATATTAGGACGATCGCTCGTCTTTTGCATCGTGCATCCCAGGTGAAACACTTGATGAAGGGAAAATGGTGACTAATTCTACAGCCTAACTGCAGAAACACTAGAGAGGTTTAAGAGCATTAAAGAGGTATTCCAGTAAATATAACTTATCCCCTATCCACAGGGTAGGGAATAACTATTACATCAGTGAGGATCGGGGCGGACTGGCCATAGACCTTACAGGGAAATTTCCCGGTGGGCCGATGCCTAGGGGGCCGGCCAGTGGAAGTTTTTGGGGATGTATTTTGTGCTGCTGGCAGTATCTTGTGATGGATTGTGGTATTTGGCTCTGTTGGGGTGGTATAATGTACCGCAATATGGTATTACAACTACAAAACTGGGCCACTTTTAGTATTTTTTCCAGGGCCACTTTAAGTTCCCAGTCTGCCCCGGTGAGGGTCCTACTACTGGGACGGCCACTGGTCATATAACTGGGGGTCCCATACCCCAAAGCTCCCTCAAAATAAACGGCGCTGCTCCATATTGAACCTGTCGGAAGTAGGTGAGCGCTGTCTCCGGCAGTCTCCTAGAGAAGAATAGAGCAGCAGTGCGCATGCTTGACCTGCCGCACCATTCATTTTGGGGCAGCTGTGGGGTATAGGATGGGGCCCCTATTCTCCCCAGCAGTAGGACCCCTACCAATTTAATAGCATCCCCTATACCAGTGATGGCGAACCTATGGCACGGGTGCCAGAGGCGGCACTCAGAGCCCTCTCTGTGGGTACCCGCACCCTGGAAAAAGTCTATGGTGTACCGAAACGCCTTAGATGTTTTCTGCCATCATCAGCGCAGGGCGCACTATGAACAGCACAGGCAGCGCATTGAATGTAGGCAGCTATTATAGCTACATGATAAAGTACATGGAAGATATACTACATTAGACTGTAGTATTCAGGTTACATTGCCGTGTTGCCACTTTACGATAAATAAGTGGGTTTTAGGTTGCAGTTTGGGCACTCGGTCTCTAAAAGGTTCGCCATCACTGCCCTATACTGTGGATAGAGGATACCTGCAAAATATTGGAATACACTTTATATAAACAGTGGCGTAGCTAGAAATGACTAGGCCACACAGCAAATTTATGAACGTCCCCCCAGAAACTTCTTCGCAACCCCCTCCTCCCGTGCAACCCCCACTGCGGTTAGTCAAGATGGTTCTCTCAGACGAGACCCGGCAGCCGCTCCGTCCGTTTCCTACAGTGTCACTGTATATAATGTCTTTGTATAATACTGTTGAGGGGCCCTGACAATAAAATCTTTGAGTCCTCATCCTGGGTGGGCCCCTCCTGAGATCAGGCCCAAAAGCAGCCTCTTCCTCTATCGCTACGCTCTGAATATATATAATTTAAAAAATATATTTTTTATCTTTTTTTTTTTTGTCCACTCGCTGTTCAAGTGTAGGAGGCTGGACTGCCATACTAGAGACAGCCCATGGACTGATGTGGCTGTGTTTTTCTTCTGATCCTGGATAACCCTTTAGATGCTGGTACATTCTTTTATACTGTATGCCTGAAATGTTTCACCTAATTATAAACACTGGGGAGCGAATCTGAAAAATAGACCTTTACTGGCTGGCTGTCTATAATTGATAGAGATAATTTGGATGTATTGTTTCAAAGTTAACCTTGGAGCAGCTCAGCCTTAGGAAAGCTTTACAGGATGACCTAAGAGAGGCATGCAGATTTGGGTGCACCCTCCTCCTTGAAACAGAAGCAGATCATTAATATGCCTCCAGCCAGAAACCAATTAAGTAGTCTATAAATGCCGTAATTTAGCGCTTGACAATCTCCACAGAATAACAGGTTTGCCGGAAAAAAAAAAAAGTCAAATTTGAAAAGTGAAGAATGGCTCAATGTTTCCAAAACAGACGGTGACAACGTCAAGTAGCTGGGTAGCATCGAGTTCTAAATTACATACGGATTAGCTGTCATTCTAATAGCTAACCTTATTAACTATTCATTTAAATAGGGTTTAACATTGTTTTGGAAATGTTTTCCTAAACATGACAACGAGAGTGTAGTCCAAGGTGGTATAGAGAGAAAAAAGGAATACGCGTTCAGCAGATGTGTTCAAGCTTGAGAACCATCTTCCAGAAAGTGAAAAAAAAAGGTTGGCCTGCACCTGGTAGATTGAAAGGGTGGCCCATATGGCCTATTAGTGTGTTAAAGGGGCTGCCCATGCAATATATTGCATCAACAATCCTCCATGTGCAGCTAAGTGAAAGTGTGCCCTACTATTTTCTATTCGACAATGGTTATGGCCTGCCCAGAGGCAAAGCTGGACAACCCCTTTAAGACCCTTTAAAGGTGGATCCCACATTTTGGAAGACTCAAGATGCCCATGTACAGATGTAGGAATGGTCATCTGTCCAAATGCTATATACGATCTGAACTACATGACTGGTCAATCATTTGATCAGACTCCACGTAACACTTTTCGCCTGAAGCAGCTAGAAAGGACTTCTCTCTTTGAAATCAGCACCGACCCACATATGTTAGGGGTTGAAAATGGTAAGCAAACACTTTAAAGCTATACAATGAGGACATGCACCCTGTTGTGTGTAATAACCTATGGCTATAGGTGGACATGAAGAGCTTTGGGCAGATCATCTCCAAGTAAACTGACAGAGGGGCCATAAATGCTTGAATAATGGGTCTACCAACTAAATAAATTATCTGCATGTTGGTAATCTTTCCATTTTCTATTTGGAATATAGATGGATCAGGAGGAGGCCCTGGTTGATTTAGTCTTGGGGCCCAGGATCTTTATCTTATGCCCCTACTGCTACCTATTGTGAATTTAATAAAGAGGACCTTTCACCGTTCCTGACATTATCATATAAATACCTGCCACTGTAGAGTATATTGAGATGTGATATCACTTTTTTTTTTCTGTGGGCTGCTACGTTCCCTAGCTGTGCCCCCCGTTCTGGTTTCCCACGTGGTATGTAAATCCATACCATCGGTAGAGGGAGAAGGAGACTGCCAGGTTTCTCACGGTGCCATTGGAAGAACCAATGTTGTGTTGAAGGCAGAGGGTTTTCACACCGAATACTGATTTACAGTATATTTCTATTTTATTCATTCACCTTGTATTTTGTTAATTGATAAAAATAAACTGTTAACATCTCTACAGGGTATTTTTCTAAACATTCTTTCCTATTCTGATGTATTTTTTCCACATTTGCACAGAACTGCATATACGCATTTTTTATGTTTATTGCTTTCAGTAACATTTCTGCAAATACAGTTTGACTATAAAACAAAAGCAAAAAACTTAGTGTTTGTGTCACGGCTGTGTCACAGTCTTGTTGTTGTATGCCGTGACATGTTAGCAGTGCAAGCTGTTGCCAGGGGCAATGTGTCGTTTAGTCTGCATGTGTGTGCACTGCCCCTTATATCTTAGTTCCTTCCCTGTCTGATGTGGAGGGGTTAACTACCTGGCTGGGTGTGGCCACTAGGTTTATTTTGCCTGGGGCCTGTAGGCTGGAGCTAGTTGTCCTCCAGCCTTTGTTGGTGCTGGATCTTTGCTTATGTCCGGCTTATTCCATCTTCCCAGTGCTTGAGGGCCAACTTGTCGAACATACTGTCACAATGGGGAGTCTGGCAAAACTCCCCACCATGCAATGCGGACCCGGTGGTAAAGCAACTAGGCCAGAGGCTGGAATAAGGGAGCAGGTCACCTTCTATTGCTTCCCTAACCCTCGCCCTAACTCCTACCCGTATGAGCGGACCTGGATGGTAGGACGGCTCATACCCAGGAACCTAGGACCCTGAGTCACCCTGATAATCCCTCAAATAGGGAAAGGGCTGAGACAACCTGTTCATCCCAGACACGGATGAACAGGAGTCTCCACCGGCCTAGCTGCAAGGAAAAAGTGGAGACCATATACAGCAACTGGATCAGCAGGTAAGCACACCGAACAACACACATACCTACCTCAGCAACACCGACTGAAACCCGAGCATGAGTACTGGTGCCCACACACTATAAAGGACACATTACAGACAACAACACCCAGGTATCCAGCACACCAGTTAGTGCCTGGACCCCGATGCAAACAGGGCGCATAGCGGCCCCAGGTAAAGCTGCATACAGACTTGTAGTTCCCCCTCCTAGTTGATTTACCACCGGGTCCGCATTGTACAGTGGGGAGATTTCCCCCACTCCCCATCGTGACAGTTTGTTCGGAATTCAGACAGATAATAGGCCAGGAAGCTGGGTGTAAGAATAACATCGTATAACCCAGCAATTACCAAACTGGCACCTATAAATTGCAGGTTCTAACATCAAATAAAAATGCAAAAAATACTTATTTTGTATCAGAAATGCAAAAACAGCTAAAAGAAATAATACTCTGAGCCATTCCTCTTGCTTCCTGTTATTTTCTCTCTATATAATTTTCAAATTATAGGTTTACGTCAAGAGAATAATTAAGTCAAGTATGACTTTCCTTAGAAAAGTCTGTTTCTGTGCACCAATTATGGAACAAGAGATTATATAAAATGTCTGTATTTTTTGCTTGTTCTATGAAGATGATACAAAGCTATTATGCAACAGATACACAACATGGCGAGCTGTTTAGACTTTGTAATACCTACAGTATATGTAGTCAAAATCAATTAACATTCTCTTCAACCATAGTGGTCTGTAATACCACGTTGCCTTTGTGCCAGGATGTACCTAGGGGGGAAACCATATAAGAAATTGAAGATGGGCCTTCTTGTGGTTGACATCGCTGCACCAATAACCAATGCATGTTTGCCTTTGCCACCCTTCCTAGAACATTAGGCTAATTTCCCATGCCATTTTTTCCTAACATTGCAGGGCCTATCTGGACTGGGCCAGGGCCACTTTATTCAAGGCCCCATAGCAGCTGTATGGTTTGTCTTTGTTTATCGTAAGTATTACCTTGCTGTGCCCTCTACAGAGCAATTTTGAAGAATGGCAAATTGCCAACAAACCAACATCACTGTGCATGGCCTGCTCTAAGCTGATAGAGAGTAGAGATGAGTTAATTTCAAAAAATGTATTTTGGGTCCGATTTTAAGTAAGCAGCCATCAGATTGGATTTGGTGCACAAATATTGTACTCAAATTGGGGTTTCACAAAAGTTGTGGGTAAACAGATGGTAGATGGTAGTAACAAAGATGAAAAAATCATCCAAAAATGATCCTTCCTAAGGGGAAGATGTCTGCCAGTGTTGAAAACATAAAACACGTTAGAAGAAGCGATGTTTTGTTTCGAACTTTGAAATATATATTTTTTTTAAATGGTCAGTTGGGTAGAGTCCAGTGCAATACATGGCAACAGTAGTGCATAAAATGATGTCAGTCAGTACACTATCAGCACCAGGATTGTAAAAGATTTGTGTCTGTGATTGTAAATTATGTGATATAGATTGGAGTGATAAACATTAATAAAAATTTAGTACTTTAGCTTTAAATATTGCTGCAGCACTCACCAAAAATGACACACGACATTGACTCCTGTCCTGTCGGTAAAACCTATCGCTCTGTTAAATCATTTTTAACTAAACTCTCCCTAACACTAAACTAACTGAAATCTGTGTTTAAAAATAAGGTTTTATTTCTCTCTCTTTATCTCAGACACCCTATCATTGCCATTTACAAGCCCAGAAAACACTGGCATTTGCTAGTTGGGATCTTATATCGTACCTATGAAACGTTTCATTATAGTCCCGCCTGACTGGCTGAAGCTGACTACTAGGCATTTTGAGCAAGCCCACAGTCCAGGGCACGTGGTCCTTCTTATTCATTCACCATAAAGTAATATTGTTTGGAACTGTAAGGCGGAGACTTATTAAGACTGCTCTGTCTGTGCCTGTCTTGTTAGGCCTCGTCATAAATTAGGCGCATTCTCCTGGAGTCCGTGTACCTAAACAGAAATCTACTACAGCCAAGAGCTTCCAGAGATTTCTGCCTTCATTTGCACTAGAAAACTGGCGAAAATGAACATATGCCCTTGCCATGCCACATTTAGCAAAAGTGATGAGGGTGGTATCCGATCTGAGACAGCAAACACAAATGGGGTCATTTATTAAGACCGGCATTTTAGACCCCGGCCTTAATACCCCTGTTCTTGCAAATGACGTGCCTAAGTGCATCCACCGCCGACCTAAATCTACGCCAGCTCCCTTGCTGGCGTAGATTTTGATCATTTTCTACAACTAAAACAGACGTACAAAATGATAAAGGAGACCGCCCAGTTGGCCCAACCTCTTTCGCACCCATGCCGCATCCCTGTTTTTAGACCTGGCATGAGCAGGGAAAAGTCGAAGATTTGTCCGCAAATCCCTTTTGCGACGGAATATGCAACAGATATACGCCAAAAATTGATGTATATCTATTAATTAATGACTCCCATAGTTTGCAAATTATTAATGCCACTTCCCATGTGCAAGGGAGATGATAAATCTCCCCCTAAATCTTAACTATATGGCACTGTTATATAACATGGATGAACTGATTTATTTCTTATGTATTTTTGGACAGGTAAAAATAAACATACTACAGAAAATATTTCAGAAATCTTTGACCGAAAATGCCCTTCTCTATCCTCAGATGTCTTGTGATGTCATGCATTCCTGATTTTTTATTTTTTTTGTAAAATCAAGGTACATGAAGAAGGCATAAACACAATTTAAAGAAGACCCGTCACCACTCCTGACATCTCTGTATAAATAACGACTAATCCCTATAAAAGAACACACCTGGAGCTTCTTTTCTTAAACCTCTACATTTTTCCAGAAATTAGAATTTGATAAATAAATTGAACACTGTGGGGCTGGTGTCACCCCCTTCCCCAACTAGTAACACCCAGTCCTAAGAAAATAGGATCTAGCATTCTTAGTTTATGAGAAATACATGTATTTACTTAAACAGACATGTCAGGAGAGCTGTTATAAGCGTTTGCTATGTTAGGTTTCTACTTTGCTTTCTTTAGCCACTTCTAGACCAACCATAGATTTTATACATCCAGGGCGATTTATCTCTGAATGTGGTTGCAGAGATTGCATGTAGATCTTGCATCTGCAAGACCAAGGAGCTAGGTGTCAAAAACAGCCAGCGACCCATCAAGAAGGCCGAGACACTTGGTGACATTTATCAAATCTGGTATGTCCGTTTTTGCTCAAATTTATATGACTTTTTGTGAGCTTCTTGCGCCACTTTCAGAAGTGCAGTGAGAAGATGGTTAGGTTTTCTGTGTAGGTCGCTTTTAAGTCACAGTGGGACTTTTTAAAAAGTCTCAACCAGTCGCAACTCCACTCCAGACATCCCCCAAGCGTACTTTCACTGAAATACGTGCATCAGCATTGCACTTGCTCCAAACTTTATAAGAAATGTGTGCCATGATCATAAATTTGGCACAGGTGGGCAGAGCAAAACCAATAAAAAAAAATAACTACACCTACAGTGATATATTCCCTGCATTGTTTTACCATCCTGACCTCCCCCATCACTTATGCATACAGATCAGGAAGTAGCCATGCCACTTCCTGCAACGGTCCTAGCGACCATATGATCTCTGGATGCTGGGTGACTGCAGGAGCTTCCGGGTCTTAGCAGACCCAGATCAGCGTTGCAATGAGTCTCCAGAGGCTATTTTCCTCCTGTACCTGGAGTTTATGTGCTATTGCCAGCCCTAGTTACAGGAGAAATATTGACATGCCCTATAACGGTCTTAAGTAACCGTATGGGGAGCGCAACATGTAAAAAAAAAAAAATACAAAGCAGAATAATAACTATAAAAAATATAATAATAAAAAAACTGCCAACATCCCCTATATCAAAAAAATTATAATGAACAGAAAACACCACTTAAAAATGTATTGAAAAATGTGAAAAACAGATCTTTCGCAATATTTTTACAGGTATTAAAAATACTAAAGAAAAATACTAAAATGGATCACTGAAAAAAGGGAAAAAAAAGACTGCTGGGTGGTAATAAAGGTATTGTGTCCTTACTGTAACTGTGCTGACTAAATGATATTTGGTATGAACCTGATACATCTCCATTCCACTTAGGCTACTTTCACATTAGCGGCAGCCTTCTCCGGCGGGTGAACAGCCTGCCGGATCCGTGCTGCTGCTAGTGCACGCGTGCCACTGGAGGTCCGCTCCGGCCCCATTGACTATAATGGGGGCGGGCGAGAGGTCTGGCGGCAGCACGGCAAACATGCCGTGTTTGAAAAGTGGAAATGAATGCCACATGAGACCTGATATCGGTCAGTCGAGTGTACTTCATTGCCACTTGTTCTGTGTTGTGTTTGAGATCAGATATGCCCAGGGCCAGGACAATGTATTTTGGTGCCCTAGGCAGAGTAGGAAAATTGCCCACACATTCATACAGAGCACAGATTAGGCCCCCAAATCAGACTGCCAATTCATACAGACCCCAAATTCATTCAGACCCCAAATCAGACCCCAAATCATCCCAGGTGTTTAAATACTTATGTTCAGCAGTGCAAGACAAGTATATTCTTTAAAAACCATTCAATGTGATTTCCTGATTTTTTTTTCAAATTCTGTCTCAGAGTGGGAATGCACCTACAATGTGAATTTCAGACCCCTCCATGATTTCTAAGTGGGAGAACTTGCAAAATCGCAGGGTGTTCAATTACTTCTGTTCCTCGCTGTATATGGCATATCCTTTGTCTAAGATGGGGAAATATTTGGCTTGCTCTACACGGACGTGATTGATTTCATAAAGGTCTGTAGAGGGGTTCCCTTTGTAATGTCCATATGCCCTAAAGTCCTCGGTGGATAATGTCAGTATTTCATTACAGCACTTTCTTTCAGCAGATTAAGTAATGTAAGTTTCCTGTTTACGGAGAAGAAAATACTGATATGACAGCACCGCACGAAAATCAAAAATATTAATGACATGGTCAGAATAAAAAGCACAGAAGCATCTGCGTCCGGCCCCTGTGTTTACTCAGGGAGCCACCACATTCCTCCACTGTCTGCATTTCAATCCTACAGGAGGCACAAAAATGATTTAGTCCATATCCATAATATTTAGATTTTCTCTGCTGTGCATTGGTAATGGCTTAACCCAAGCTCGGGGAACTAATAAAATCAAGGCTGCACAACATTTCACATGCAAACAATAAAACTGAGAAATGGGGATCATTCTAAATTAAAGTGGTATTACAGGGAGTGCAGAATTATTAGGCAAGTTGTATTTTTGAGGATTCATTTTATTATTGAACAACAACCATGTTCTCAATGAACCCAAAAAACTCATAAATATCAAAGCTGAATATTTTTGGAAGTAGTTTTTAGTTTGTTTTTAGTTTTAGCTATTTTAGGGGGATATCTGTGTGTGCAGGTGACTATTACTGTGCATAATTATTAGGCAACTTAACAAAAAACAAATATATACCCATTTCAATTATTTATTTTTACCAGTGAAACCAATATAACATCTCAACATTCACAAATATACATTTCTGACATTCAAAAACAAAAACAAATCAGTGACCAATATAGCCACCTTTCTTTGCAAGGACACTCAAAAGCCTGCCACCCATGGATTCTGTCAGTGTTTTGATCTGTTCACCATCAACATTGCGTGCAGCAGCAACCACAGCCTCCCAGACACTGTTCAGAGAGGTGTACTGTTTTCCCTCCTTGTAAATCTCACATTTGATGATGGACCACAGGTTTTTAATGGGGTTCAGATCAGGTGAACAAGGAGGCCATGTCATTAGATTTTTTTCTTTTATACCCTTTCTTGCCAGCCACGCTGTGGAGTACTTGGACGCGTGTGATGGAGCATTGTCCTGCATGAAAATCATGTTTTTCTTGAAGGATGCAGACTTCTTCCTGTACCACTGCTTGAAGAAGGTGTCTTCCAGAAACTGGCAGTAGGACTGGGAGTTGAGCTTGACTCCATACTCAACCCGAAAAGGCCCCACAAGCTCATCTTTGATGATACCAGCCCAAACCAGTACTCCACCTCCACCTTGCTGGCGTCTGAGTCGGACTGGAGCTCTCTGCCCTTTACCAATCCAACCACGGGCCCATCCATCTGGCCCATCAAGACTCACTCTCATTTCATCAGTCCATAAAACCTTAGAAAAATCAGTCTTGAGATATTTCTTGGCCCAGTCTTGACGTTTCAGCTTGTGTGTCTTGTTCAGTGGTGGTCGTCTTTCAGCCTTTCTTACCTTGGCCATGTCTGTGAGTATTGCACACCTTGTGCTTTTGGGCACTCCAGTGATGTTGCAGCTCTGAAATATGGCCAAACTGGTGGCAAGTGGCATCTTGGCAGCTGCACGCTTGACTTTTCTCAGTTCATGGGCAGTTATTTTGCGCCTTGGTTTTTCCACACGCTTCTTGCGACCCTGTTGACTATTTTGAATGAAACGCTTGATTGTTCGATGATCACGCTTCAGAAGCTTTGCAATTTTAAGAGTGCTGCATCCCTCTGCAAGATATCTCACTATTTTTGACTTTTCTGAGCCTGTCAAGTCCTTCTTTTGACCCATTTTGCCAAAGGAAAGGAAGTTGCCTAATAATTATGCACACCTGATATAGGCTGTTGATGTCATTAGACCACACCCCTTCTTATTACAGAGATGCACATCACCTAATATGCTTAATTGGTAGTAGGCTTTCGAGCCTATACAGCTTGGAGTAAGACAACATGCATAAAGAGGATGATGTGGTCAAAATACTCATTTGCCTAATAATTCTGCACACAGTGTATACCTACTATAAATGAAAAAATAGAAGCTCTTAGCGCACTTTAATTTAGGCTACTTTCCCACTAGCGTTTTTTTCGGATGCATCATGGATCTGCAAAAATGCTTCCGTTACAATAATACAATGGTGTTCAAGACGGAGCCGTCATGGCTGTAGAAGACATAATACAACCGGATCCGTTCATGACAGATGCAGGCGGTTGTATTGTTGTAACGGAAGCGTTTTTGCAGATCCATGACGGATCCGCAAAAAACACTAGTGTGAAAGTAGCCTTAGAATGATCCCTATTTCTCAGTTCTATTGTTTGCATGTGAAATGTTGTGCAGCTATGCTTTTATCAGTTCTCTGTATGCTTGCTTTATGGATATGCACCAGTGACCATGAATGGGCCAGTCAAAATTTTCTTGTAGTATATATTGAGGGTGGCGCCTCTTTTAGACTGAGCAACGCCCATCTGCCTGGGGCTTCTGAGCAGAGTATAAATGTAATATAGGTAATAGGAAAATCCAGCTCACCCGCTATAAATGTAGCTGGTTCCTACGCTGCCCTGAAAATTGTAGGCTTAGGTAAGTCAAAGAGAGGCAGTTTCATTAGTGTTAAGTACCCATCTGCAGAAACCACCTTGACGCCTGGTAGATGGGCCCGACACACGTTTGATCAAAAATGTGCGCAAAGATCTTCTATTTTTTCATTTATATCGGGTATAATACCACTTTATTTTAGAATGATCCCCATTTCTCAGTTCTATTGTTTGCATGTGAAATGTTGTGCAGCCATGCTTTTATTAACCCAAGCTCGGTTATTACACGTCTGTTACAGTAAAAAAGCAATTTAATATAAATGTGAAGTAATAGAGTTTTATAGGTGGAAGCTATATCTCGTTTATTAGCACGCCCGCTGTGCCGTGTCTGCCTTGTCTACCTGATCTGGCATTCTTTTTATTGTCTATAACTTTGCAGAAGTCCACACTCAATAAGTTGTTTATATAGATCGTTGCGTGTTTTGCCTGTTTTCTGCTGAATTTCAGGTTTTAGATTGACATGCTTTTTTTCTCAGTTTGTTTATGGATCGTATTTTTTAAAAATATTGGCCTGCCTTTAATTTTCCAAAAGTAAAAAATATCCTAGCTCAATCATTTAAGGCAGGCATCCTCAAACTGCGGCTCTCCAGCTGTTGTAAAACTACAACTCCCACAATGCCCTGCTGTAGGCTGATACCTTTAGGCTGTTCGGGCATGCTGGGAGTTGTATTTTTGCAACAGCTGGAGGGCCGCAGTTTGAGGATGCCTGATTTAAGGGGTTCTGTACCTTTTTATTACTGATGATCTATCCTTTAGATAGATAATCAGCATCTGAAATGTGGAAGTCCGACACCTGGGACTGCAGCGACCAGGCCACAGGGGATAGTGAGTGTTACGGTGGTGTGCCAAATGGGGGTGGTAGTTGTACTCACAGTTAGCAGAGCCTCCCTGGGCCGGCGTGCAGTGAAGGGGAAGAATGCACTAAATCCTCCGGGGCACTCTCTACTGCAGGGAATACCAGCCAGATGGTAGTTGAGGGGCCCTTGATGGTGTAGGTGTAAGGTGCTTTTGCGGCTGGGCCCCTGTGTTTGTGACGCCAGCACCGTAAGGTGCAAATGTTGAGAGTAGTAGAAAGGATGAGGAGTCAGTTGTAATAAAACAGTTGAATGTTTACTGAATCAATAGTCTCAGGACAGTTGGTACAGTTCATTTAGATGGTAAAGTTGATCATCCCAATAATATCCACTGCAATAACAGGCTTGGCAATTGTACTTTAACCCCTTAAGGACTCAGCCCTAATTCACTTTAAGGACTTGGCCATTTTTTGCAAATCTGACCAGTGTCACTTTAAGTGCTGATAACTTTAAAACGCTTTGACTTATCCACGCCATTCTGAGATTGTTTTTTCGTCACATATTGTACTTCATGACACTGCTAAAATTGGGTCAAAAAAGTAAATTTTTTTGCATAAAAAAATACCATATTTACCAAAAAATTGGAAAAATTAGCAAATTTCAAAGTTTCAGTTTCTCTACTTCTGTAATACATAGTAATACCCCCAAAAATTGTGATGACTATACATTCCCCATATGTCTACTTCATGTTTGTAGCATTTTGGGAATGATATTTTATTTTTTGGGGATTTTACAAGGCTTAGAAGTTTAGAAGCAAATCTTGAAATTTTTCAGAAATTTACAAAAACCCAATTTTTAGGGACCACTACAGGTCTGAAGTCACTTTGCGAGGCTTACATAATAGAAACCGCCCAAAAATGACCCCATTCTATAAACTACACCCCTCAAATTTGAGAATTTCATTTTTTTGCCTAATTTTCCATTTTAACCCATTTTTTCCACTAACAAAGCAAGGGTTAACAGCCAAACAAGACTGTATCTTTATTGCCCTGACTCTGCCGTTTACAGAAACACCCCATATAATGTACGGCCACACAGCGGGGCATAGAGGGAAAGGTGCGCCGTATGGTTTTTGGAAGCCAGATTTTGCTGGACTGGTTTTTTGACACCATGTCCCATTTGAAGCCCCCCTGATGCACCCCTAGAGTAGAAAATCCATAAAAGTGACCCCATCTAAGAAACTACACCCCTCAAGGTATTCAAAACTGATTTTTACAAACTTTGTTAACCCTTTAGGTGTTGCACAAGATTTAATGGGAAATAGAGATACAATTTCAAAATTTCACTTTTTTGGCAGATTTTCCAGTTACAAAAGCAAGGGTTAACAGCCAAACAAAACTCATTATTTATGGCACTGATTCTGTAGTTTACAGAAACACCCCATATGTGATCGTAAAATGCTGTACGGTCACACGGCAGGGTGCAGAAGGAAAGTAATGCCATATGATTTTTGGAAGGCAGGTTTTGCTGGACTGGTTTTTTTGACACCATGTCCCATTTGAAGCCCCCCTGATGCACCCCTAGAGTAGAAACTCCAGAAAAGTGACCCCATTTTAGAAACTACGGGATAGGGTGGCAGTTTTGTTGTTACTAGTTTAGGGTACATATGATTTTTGGTTGCTCTATATTACACTTTTTGTGCGGCAAGGTAACAAGAAATAGCTTTTTTGGCACCGTTTTTTTTTTGTTATTTATAACATTCATCTGACAGGTTAGATCATGTGGTAATTTCATAGAGCAGGTTGTCACGGACACGGCGATACCTAATATGTATACAATTCTTTTAATTTATGTAAGTTTTACACAATGATTTCATTTATAAAACAAAAAAAAAGTTTTAGTGTCTCCGTAGTCTAAGAGCCATAGTTTTTTCAGTTTTCGGGCGATTATCTTAAGTAGGGTCTAATTTTTTGCGGGATGAGATGATGGTTTGATTTGCACTATTTTGGGGTGCATATGACTTTTTGATCGCTCGCTATTACACTTTTTGTGACGTAAGATGACAAAAAATGGCTTTTTTTACACAGTTTTTTTTTTTTTTTTACGGTGGTCACCTTAGGGGTTAGGTTATGTGATATTTTTATAGAGTCGGTCGATACGGACGTGGCGATACCTAATATGTATACTTTTTTTTAATTTATGTAAGTTCTACACAATGAGTTCATTTTTGAAACAAAAAAAATGATGTTTTAGTGTTTTCATAGTCTAAGAGCCATAGTTTTTTCAGTTTTTGGGCGATTATCTTAAGTAGGGTCTCATTTATTGCGGGATGAGATGACGGTTTGATTGTTACGATTTTGGTGACTTTTTTGATCACTTTTATTACTTTTTTTTGGGAAGTAAGGTGGGCAAAATTTCAATTTCATCATAGTTTTTTATTTTTTATTTTTATGGCGTTCACCGTTCGGGTAAAGTAACATGACCATTTTATAGATCAGGTCGTTACGGACGCCGCGATACCAAACATGTGTAGGGAATTTTATTTTTTTAATTTTTAATCAGTGATAAATGTGTTTTTTGATTTTTACATTTTTTTCACTTTTTTTTTCTTTTTTTTTTACCCAGACCCACTTGGTTCTTGAAGATCCAGTGGGTCTGATGTCTGTATAATACAGTACAGTACTGTATATAGGGTACTGCACTGTATTTTACTTACACTGAACAGATCTATGCCTTCAGCACAGATCTGTTCAGCACCATGGACAGCAGGATGCCTGAGAAGGCGTCCTGTTGCCATGGGAACCTTCCCTGTCTGCCACAACTTCGCAGACGGGGAAGGGTGAGGACGGGGCTGGCGGGGGGCTGTCTGGGAGCTCTCTCCCTCTCCATCGGGGGGCTGCAAAGGCACAGCAGCCCCCTGATCGGAGAGGGAGGGAGCTCCCTAAGCTGTTAACCATGGGAAGGTTCCCATGGCAACAGGACGCCTTCTCAGGTACGGACCGCTGTATGGAAAGGGTTAAACGGCTGACATCGCATCACCGATGTCAGCCGTTTATACCAGGGTGTCAGCAATGTGCTGGCACCCTGGTATACTCACTGTACACCAACGATTATTCAATGGGAGGCTGGCGGGGGATCGCGATCCCGCCTGCCGCACCGCCCGCCTCCCGCACCGCCCGCAACCCCCCCTGCACCTCCCACCGGGCTAAAATCATTCAGAGGTGCAGGGGGGTGATAAATATATATTTTTGCCACACTAAAGTTTCTGATCGCCGCGGTCAGGGACCGCGGGGATCAGAAACTGCAGAAATCGCAACAAACCGCAGGTCTGAATTGACCTGCGGTTTGTTGCGATCGCGGACATGGGGGGGTCACGGAACCCCCCCGCTCATTTAGCCGAGGTGCCTGCTCAATGATTTGAGCAGGCACCTTGTTCCGATCACAGCCGGCTGGGTGGCAGTGATCGGAACAACACATGACGTACCGGTACGTCATGGGTCCTTAAGGACTCGGGAAACATGCCGTACCGGTACGTCATGCGTCCCTAAGGGGTTAAGGAGTTTTCTTCTCTCTATATCTAGTCTTTGCTTTAGCACTCAGGTACTGAATGTAATAGTTTCCTCACTTTATCTTGTGCAATCCAATAAGGGCATTCTCCCTCGTGGAAGGCGTCAATCTTCTGCTACATTATTTGATGCAGGATGCTCTCCTGAAATATTCAGGTTCACTATATCCTGGAAGTCATTTAGTGAAATAGGATAATTATGGCCTTTAATCATCCGGTTGTGTCGAGGTACCTTTACCTTCCTCCTGGTCACTG